>NW_028301542.1:2322500-2540000 GCF_042242905.1 Orbicella faveolata | reverse complement strand
TTGTAGGTTTTAACTCTACTATTTGAGTCATAGGCGAGAAACTTCCATTCAAGTCATTTACAAATGATTTGGCTTATTAGTAAGTGACCGGGCGATGGATTTTGGGATTGTATTGTGATGTGGAAATAGGATGAGAAAAACGAAGACATCTGCGTGAATTGAGATATTCTCATCTCTCAGGTTCCTAATATGTGCTTGTAAGTTTTGGTCTTATGTTTCCAAGTGTCTAACCTTTTAGTTAACAAAACAGTAATTGGTCGACTGATAAACTCTTTTTTCGTTTCAGTCCCAAATTGTGTTCAATCGTGATGTACGAAGCTGTTTCCGCACCACACGACCCAAAGATGCTCTTGAAGGCAAGAGGGAGAAGCTAGTATCAGTCCTTCACAGTCTGTCACAGCTGGTGACGTCATCATTAGTCCCTCATCAGCATCAGACCCTAGAGGCCTTGTTAACAATTGATGTACATGCCCGAGATGTCCTGGATTCAATGATTACTAATCAGGTCTATCAGATGGAGGATTTCCAATGGACTAGGTAGTATAGATAGTAGAGCGAGCAGAATAAAATTAAGCCATAATCGCAAATAAAAGAAAGAGCACCATATAGAAATACTCCCCGTCAAAGGTTATAGTTTCATCCACAAGTTAAAACGTCAGACAACGATGTACAGCATGCACAGTACCACATGAAAGTACTGCTCAGTAGCTTTCATTTGAATCGTCACACACTAGGGTTTCATCCACAGACTTAAAAGCTAGAACCACCGTGTGCAGCATAATAAACAGTACCACATGAAAGTACTGCTCAATAGCTTTCATTTGAATGGTCCCACACCAGGGTTTCATCTGCAGACTTATGCCAAAGAAACATCTTGTACATTGTATGACGTCTTTCTGTACAGATCTCGCAGTGCTAGGTCAAGTCCTAGGCTGATATTCAGTGCGGCCTTCGCTATTTG
This sequence comes from Orbicella faveolata, assembly GCF_042242905.1. Classification (NCBI taxonomy): domain Eukaryota; kingdom Metazoa; phylum Cnidaria; class Anthozoa; order Scleractinia; family Merulinidae; genus Orbicella; species Orbicella faveolata. Next base: position 2,539,039 of record NW_028301542.1, on the reverse strand, counting down.
TTAAAAAGATTTAAGTATGAAATACTGTGTCTTTGGCAGACAACTGCGTTACGAGTGGAACGATGATCGCCATTCCTGCATGGTCCGTCACAGCAATGCAGTGTTTGAATATGGCTATGAATACCTTGGGTGTTCTCCACGACTTGTGATCACCCCACTAACAGACAGATGTTACTTGACCTTGACTGGGGCTCTCAACCTTCATCTTAATGGTGCTCCTCTAGGACCTGCGGGTACAGGCAAAACAGAGACTGTTAAAGATCTTGCAAAGGTAAGGTGTTGATAGGAAAAATAGCTCTTTTGTTTCATTCTCTATGAAGAAGGGAGATGCTGGTTAGCCGATTCTGTCCAATGATCTGTCCAGTGTTAGTAAGGGGTTGATCGGAAAACCAGCTCTTTTGTATCCCTTAAAAATAAAGTTCTCATGCTGATTATCTCATAAAAGAGGTCTTTTGTAGTTGCTACTGAGTAGCTGAGGTGGAAGTGGATTTTTCTACAGCCCTGCTTGTTAATTATGGTAACCAAAATACCTGTTTTGTATTGTCTCTTAGGCCATGGGCAAACAGTGTCTTGTGTTCAACTGTTCAGAAGGTCTTGATTACAAGGTAACAGAAACGGTTCCGATTACTTATGCTTCGAGGTTGTTTTAACTTAAGGTGAAATTTTTTCATTTTACTGTACCAGAATTTGCAATTGGCCAAACAAGCCGTGTCTACCGTCCTGACATTCTAAAGTTTCAAGTCACTGACCTGGTATGGCCCGATTTATGGCCAAATTTGGGTTCTTACCATTTTTGGTATGCTTCAGTGGCATATCGGGTTAGTTTAGTCTCACCATGGATATTTTGGCTCAACCACCTTTTGCCAAAATACGAACCTAGCTCAGTACAATTAAGTTTTAAGTGCTCAGAATTTTTAATTATTGTTATGCTGTTCTAAAAAATGAAGCTAGCATTCGCATTAAGGGCTCTATAAGATGTTGTTTTCCTTACCAAAGGTGCAGTCAATCTATCAGGTTGTAATAGGCCATTCCCGAATTGCCTTTTGTCACTGTGTCAAAATGAGTTTTCGTACAAAAGCATTCATGTAAAAACTGTGTTTCACCAGTACGTTCATTTTCCTGTAATTAAATCTCATTTTAATATGAAAGTTTTTGCACGAGCACTTGTTTAGAATCCCGAGGTTCAAGGTAACTCGGAAATGGCCCAGTGTTAGTATCATCATGCAAGTCTCAGTTAACATTAGCGACATAATGGCATAAGAATTATTGGAAGGACGTTATGTTGTTATGTTTGCAGTGTGAACATCCTGACATAATGACATAATAGCAGCATAACAGCATGAACATGACGATATAAGGAAAAACTGATCTTTTCCTTGTGTATTTATGTCCATGTTCACATAACCAACATAAGTGATTATATCTTTATGTCATCATGTCGCTAGTGTTACCAAGACCTAAATCGTGTTTCGTGATTATTGTAATAAAAATTGAAAGAAAAAGACTTCTGTACCAGTTAAAGTGAAGTCTTTATTGCAAGCTACTAAGTGAATCATTCCAAATACTGATCGTTTATTTGTGTGACAGATGATGGGCAAGTTCTTCTCAGGTTTAGCTCAGTCTGGTTCGTGGTTCTGTTTTGATGAGTTCAATCGTATTGATGTTGAAGTGCTGTCAGTCATTGCTCAACAGCTGCATTCCATTAAAACAGCGAAAGACAATGGTGTAACAAGGTGAGAGAGCTTTCAATTTTTGTCATTTTTTAAAAGGAAATCGGGCCTCCACTGAGGAGTTTGAATTACGTACGGAAGTGTAATCAATAAACACGAGAGACAGTATTTCATCACATATACAAACAGTAGGAAGAGAGTTGAAAATATGACGTTTAATGGATCATTATGACAAAATTCGAGGTGTTTGGAAATGTCCTGGAACTGTGGTCTCATCTGTATACACGTTGAGCGTCTTTTGCCCTGCGAATTGGCACGTTATCATTTGCTAGTCTTGTTTCTTATAACAAAGTGTTTTTCGTTTTTGTTTAGGTTTTTGTTTGAAGGACGAGACATCAAGTTGAATGCCAACTGTGGAACGTTTATAACAATGAACCCTGGGTTAGTAATGTTAAACGGACTCTGTCACCGCTGAGTTTAGTCTATTTTATTAAGTTTTGCTAAATACCCTCTGTGAAACTTATGTTAGGAAGCATTTGCCTCTATGGATCAAAATGACAAACCATAGCCTAACAGTTTTTGCATATTGCAATCCATGTGAATCTTTTTCAATTTCTGATCATCCGTACCTTCCTTTGTGTCTGTTGTGTTATTGAAATGCTCCTTCGCTGTTTCAAGTGGTTATTTTTATATGTCACTCAATTTGGTGGCCATATTCCTATGTATGTCTAAATTTGCCTAAAATTCGTGACACGGTTTCTTTTTAATAAAGAGCCTTGTCTCGCCTAGGAGGATATTCTAAGGGTGACGTGTTAATGCTCAGCTACGAAACCACCTCATTTAGAGAGGATAGATGGATTGAACTCTGTTTTTATACATTAACAGATATGCAGGTCGAGTTGAACTTCCTGACAATTTGAAATCCTTGTTCCGTCCTGTGGCCATGATGGTGCCTGATTATGTTCTAATAGCTGAGATCATTTTGTTCTCCGAGGGATTCACTGCAGCTGCATTGTTATCAAGAAAAGTTGTCAATCTTTATCAGCTGGCGAGCAAACAGCTCTCTCAACAGGTAAATTTCGACAATAACCCGCAGGGTACCTTTGATCTGTTAGTATGAATTTACCAGATTATCATTTTCAGTCATTTCCACAAGGACTATCTTTGAATGGTCACACACTAGGTTTTACAGGGTAGAAAGTGAAAACGACCTTTTGCAGCATAGTACCACCTGAAAGTACTGCTCAGTAGCTTTCATTTGAATGGTCACACACTAGGGTTTCATCCGCAGACTTAAAAGTTAGAACCACCTTGCACAGCATAATAAACAGTACCACATGAAAGTACTGCTCAATAGCTTTCATTTGAATGGCCACACTCTACGGTTTCATCTACAGACATAAAAGCTAAAATGACCATACATAATAACAGCACCACATGAATCAGAAAGTAGTATAAAACAAAGGACAATATCTATGTTACATTGTAAGTAAAAAATCCTTATCCTTCCTCTCTTTATTCAGGATCACTATGACTTTGGACTTCGCGCCATCAAATCGGTTCTTCTCATGGCTGGACAGCGCAGGAGGGCTGCAAGGTAACATCCTCTCTATGGCCAAGGGGGTTAGAAGTTTGAATCGCTTACGAAATGGTAACAATTCAAACACAACAGTATTTCATCACATATCCAAACAGTGAGTAGATAATTGAAAAGACCACGTTTAACGGGGCATTAGGACAAAATTCGAGGTGCTTGGAAATGTAATGAAACACGGTGTTGAACATTTGATATATCATCTCAATCGAAACTTAAACTTGAGAATTTGAATTATTATTAAGAGTTTCCAAGTTATGTCCGGCTTTTGTTAGTTTGTTTCTTTTATAAGTTTGGTTTGTCTTCCTTATGGGTCACTAAAGCCTGGTTTTCACTTGCGACGTAAGCACAAGCGCATGTACAAACGCAAGCAATAGGGATGACCCAAGTGAAAACGAAATTCGACGCAAACACCAGCACAAGCAAAATCATCCGAACCTTCCAAGCTGTTTAGGCGCTAGGTAATCTGGGTCCAGTGTTTTCAGTGGCCAAACACAACCACGTGTGGTAAATATCCTTGTGCTTGTGTTATGCCTGAGAAGTATTTTGTTTTCACTTGCTGCAGCGCAAACGCAAGCATAAGCGCAAGCATAGGAAAAAGGAAAAATTTTGATCATTGCGCTTGTGCTTGCGCTTGTGCTTATGCCTGCGTCAAAGCCGTTTTCACGGTGAAATAAGAATTATTGTGCTTGCGCTTGTGTTTGCGTCGCTGGTGAAAACCAGACTTAAGCTTAAGGTGGCCGAACACAGTTTTCGCGCCCGCTTTTGGTGATGCAATTTAGCGCACGCACAAGGATTGTAAAAAACAAACATACCGTCAATAGAACGATCATTTTATTTACTCAACACCCGCAGTATCTGTGTTATTTTTCTCTATAATTGAACGCAGTGTATTGAACGCAGTGTATTGTTTTTTATCACAAATATATGTTGGAAAAGGTAAAGATGCAAAGAACTCAGCAATTCTCAGCTTTTTCTTTGTTACCGAAAGAACCCAGTTAAATGCAGCGCATGCGTAGTAAGTCAAAAAAACTGTGATTGAATGAAAATTTGCACTCTCGGAAATACGCCTATTTCTCGAGAACCACTCATTAGAATTTCACGAAATTTGGCACGAAAATACTGTAGGAAATAAGTAACTGGAGTATTGAAAATAATTGAACTTTAGCAAAGGAAACTCTAGATATTCCAGTAAACCTTCAACAAGATATAATTAAAGATCTCTCTGTTAAATTATTAGCAAAATGGTGTTAACTTGTGAGAATCGTTACAAGCTTGTTGCATGCAAATTATAAAGAAAATCTAATGACTAGATTTTCTGCAAATAAACAAAACCGATTTTAAAGGCCTGTTTATTTTTATTCGTGTTGCCATGGCAACGGCACATACGTCAGGTTAACAATCACAAAACCAAAGTTTGTGTTGTTAACTTGCTTGCTGCTATTTTTGGCGACCGAGAGATCAAGGGTTTTAGAGAAAAAGGTGAATGAAACACAGGTATCAAAAACTGTGTTCAGCCACCTTAACCTTAATCAGATGTTTCTATACAATCCACAGTTTACTTTAAAGGTATTTTGGCAACATACAAAATTACCTTTAAATTGAAGGAAACCTTAGCAGAGTAGTTTACTAAGATAGGAGAACACCAAGGAGATAATAATAAACCATAAGGGAACAAAGATGGTTAAGAATGGAGAAGATTGACACGGATTACAAACGACGAACTTGAAACATTTATGGTAAACTTTTGAAGATGCGCAAATCGTGACGTAGCTCCTTTAAGGACCACTACGTGTCATAATTGTTGTGTTTTGCTCTCTGCGTGTTTGTCTCACTAGTCTCAACATGGAGTCTGAGTCGCTGGAAGAAGAGGAATCTCACCTGATTATAAATGCGGTCAAGGATGCTAACATTCCAAAGTTCGTAGCTGAGGACCTGCCGCTGTTTACCAGAATCTTAGCTGACTTGTTTCCTGGCATGGATCCACCCGCTCCTGATAACAAATTGCTCAAGGTGAAAACAGTGTTGTGAAAAAACTGACGGTTGGTGACTCCAAAAAAAACTAGAACCTTTAAGGAAAATCTAGAAGGTTCCAGTTATCGGGAGCGAGAGTTTCTGGGAGTCATCTGTATGTTTAGCTTGATGGGAATGCGACATGCGAATATTTATCGGGCTCCGTTCTCATTACGCCGGAGAAATTTGAAAACGCAGCTTTATTTCTACGGTTAGACGTACCGTCCACACTAATCCATCACATAAACGGAGCTTTTCGACAACGCTCTCCAAACCGGAGATCTTTGCGTTTTGGTGTGGACGGAAAACATTTTGAAAACGATGATCATGTGATTTTCCTGCCTGAATTTTCCTCAAACACAAATCCAAAATGCCCGGTGATTGTTGTTCTTTCAAATTTCTCCGGTGCAGTGTGAACGGAAAACATTTGATGCGTTTTCTAGCCGCAAAATTCAGAGTTTCTCCAACAGAAATTGAACCGTCACAGTTGTGATTTCGTTTGTGTTAACTCGATAAATTATTCTTGCGTGCGGGAGGGGTATTATCAACACAAACTTTTTCTAACATGCAGAAAGCTGCCAAGGCTGCATTAGGTGAGTTGTCCATCCAGTATTGGCCCACACAGATCGACAAGGTGATCCAACTAAACAGCACGTTACAAGTTCGTCACGGTGTCATGCTTGTGGGACCGGCTGGTGGCGGCAAAACTACCACGCGTCAGATCCTAAAGCGCGCGCTTGTCGTCCTGCCAACCATTCAAGCGCGGGAACAACAGCAACCGTTAGGGACTGGCGATTACCCTGAGGAGACTGGGTCGTTGAAGACTACGATGTCTTTTACGGTAAGAATGTTAACCTCTAAATTTGCTTGTGTGGAGCGTATGCACGTGACGTCATGGCAGCCATATTGGTGTTCCAAAATAATGAAACGGCGGCCATGTTGGTGTACCGAACCCATCCTGTGGGAGTTGAGCTCTTTTCTTATGTAAACACTTTCTTTTGTTCCAGTAAATTTGCATGGCTGCTGGACACGTGAGTGAATACGCTCTATGGAGTGGTTTTCACTTGAGTGTGAAGAGTATTTAGGTTCCGAGGCTTTCGGGTCAAAATTGTAAATTTTTTAAGTTTCTTTTGTCTCACAATTCCCAAAAGAGAAGTGGATACAGAAAACATCACCAAATATAGAAGTTTGTCCTGAAAGCCTCGTAGCCATGTTAAAATATTGATATATCGAACGTGGCCTATTGCCTTGGTTTTGCGATACTACGTTACGCGATTGGTTTGAAAACTCGCGCCACTTTGTCATCGAATCTGAAGTAAAACGAGAACCAATCGTGACTTGTGTGCTCATATTTTACCGCGCTTCGCGTCAGCTGCGTGTATTTGCTTGAAGATTTAATTGGCTCACTAGATTGTCTGCGTCCTTTGTGATTTCTGTTTATTATGCTGTACAAGGTGGTTCTAACTTGTAAGTCTGTGGATGAAACCCTAGTATGTGACCATTCAAATGAAAGCTATTGAGCAGTACTTTCATGTGGTACTGTTTATTATGCTGTAAAAGGTGGCTCTAACTTTTTAGTCTGTGGAAACCCCGCTAAGGAATCAATTGCATTATTGTTTTCATTTAACACAGCGAGGCACCAAAATTAGGCGTGGCTTGGTCAATGTGTCCACGTTGAACCCTAAATGTGTGACAGTAGGAGAGCTGTATGGTGAAGTGAACCCGACGACTATGGAGTGGAAGGATGGTCTGTTGTCCCACATATACCGTAAATACGCCAAGACTAGCAGAGGTACCATACAGGGAGCGAGACGGAAACAGTCAAACACACCCCTACCTGCCTCGCCCAGCAGGCTGTCGAGGGCTTCATCAGCCAAGTCTGTTGTGACCAGTGTTTCAGGCATCAGTATTGAAGACAGCAATGAACGTGAGAACTCATATGGATTATTTATTTTGTGTCGAATTTAATTTTTGTTTTAGTTGTGCACGGAGATGAGATCAGCAAGTTCCAAATTTCAGTCTGTGGATGAAGCCCTAGTGTGTGACCATTCAAATAAGAGCTATTGAGCAGTACTTTCATGTGGTACTGTTTATTATGCTTTACAAGATGGTGCTAACTTTTAAGTCTGTGGATGAAACCCTAGTGTGTGACCATTCAAATGAAAGCTATTGAGCCGTACTTTCATATGGTACTGTTTATTATGCTGTACAAAGTGGTTCTTACTTTTAAGTCTGTGGATGAAACCCTAGTCTGTGACCATTCAAATGAAAGCTATTGAGCAATACTTTCATGTGGTACTGTTTCTTATATGTTCCTGTCTATTCTGTAGTTGAATCAGCCACTGTGATGGAGGAAGCCATTGGTGTCAACAGACAGGAGACACCGGTGTCATGGAACTGGATTGTTTTGGATGGTCCTGTTGACACACTCTGGATTGAGAATCTTAACACTGTTTTGGATGATACCAAGGTTTGAACTGTTTGGATAGTCCTTTTCTATTTTTTAAAAAAACAAAAACAAAAAAAAAAACGAAGAAATTTGGAGGTGAAATTAAATGATACTAAGGCTATTTTCACGCCGGGTGCCTGAGCACGGATGCCTGGGCACTGACAAAAAAATAACGATGTTTTCAGACACTGGGTTCTCCATGTACGCAAATACCGTTTAGCGCCCAAGTACAAGGTCAAGACGGCTTGTACCCGGGCAAGGGCTCTGTGCCTGAATTGTTATGTGATTACTTGGAAAAATGACTGCATTTATTGTGAAAAGCTCCTAAAGGTTGTTTTTCTGACATACTATAAAAGATTTTTAAGTGTGACACGCACGCCATACGTGACATCAAAAAGCGTGCGTGACAGTGTATGGTGTTACAGTATGTTCTTTGTTGCGTGACAGGTGTTGTGCCTTGCTAATGGGGAACGGATAGGAATGGGTCACGGAATGCGGATTCTGTTTGAGGTTGACAACCTCGCTATGGCCTCTCCAGCTACTGTCAGTCGCTGTGGAATGGTGTACATGGTAAGCTTTGATGTAACGCAGTCCACAATCTCCAACGAGTCACGCCATTGCCTTTTAAAACAATTCCGTGATCTGCCGGTTATAAACCCTCGGCTTATACAGCTTTGTAAGGGGTTATGGATGGGCTTATAAACGGATGGGGCTTATGAATAAAAAAACGTTTCAAATTGAGTTACAGTAGTGTCGTTCGAAATAAGTTTTTCAGATACTGGTTTTTAATGAAGCTTTCTACCATCATAATAAATTGAATTCATTTAAAAACTAGAAGAGGCCTATAACCGCAGGGACTTATAATCGGAAATAATATTTTGTTTACACGTAGATGGACCTATGGCCGGAGGGCCTGTTAGTGGCAGTTTACAGTGTACAAGCGCACGCACGATTATTTGTTTATTTTTCAAACTGTCCAAATTAATTCTTAATTTCCATACGCAACATAATTAATAAGTAAGAGGACTACATACTTATCCAATTTGGAAATAATCGGATGAAAAAAATTCCGAAGACAGCCAGAATTGAACGAGGCTGTAGGCCAAGTTTAATTTGCTGGCAGAGAAAATTTTTGAATAGCATGACAGCATATATTCCTATTACATATACAAATTTTCCTCTTCGGCCAGATTCCTAATTTTCAGGCTCCCGTGTCTTCCTCGGTAAGATCCCTGGTTCTCAGACTCAATCAATTTTCACTTCAAGAATTTTTCTTCAGAAATCAAATGGATTTGTTGTTACTGTAAGATGTCTCACTTTATGTTCCTGGTATTTTAATGTTGCTTATTCTGTAATTCATTGCTGTGTCAATCTGTCTATAGGAGCCCAAAGATCTCGGGTGGAGGCCATTTGTAAAAACTTGGATTCAAAGACTAAAGGAACAAACAAAGGTACAAAGACCTGCAACTCTTTAACTGAAATCACCTAATCATGACTACAACAAAATTTTCAAATCTGATTGATTTTCAGTAGGCCTTATATTTTAAACGATAACTGGACATGAAAATATAGAAGGGCCGACGCCAGGACGAACCATGGTAAAATCTAAAAACGTCTCCGGCTAATAGTATATAAAAACACAAGCTTTCGACTGTCTTAACTGCGGTCTTCAAGAGGCAAAATGGTGAAAAGACACCAGAAATTCTAAAATATAATGTGATAAAAGACAATAGAATAAAATTATGGAATTAAACTTAAGAATTTTTTAAAAAGAAGACTATATTGTCCTGGGAGTAAAAGGTAGGTAAAGTCTGCATACGAGCCAAGTGGCCCACCAGGCCGGAGCTTATCCCGGTTCCTGTAGCATGAAGCGACTAGGAGTATTTCTACTCCCCCCTGGATGGGATGCTAGTCCATCGCAGGGTTACCCCCAGCATTAAGTTCACCGGTACCCATTTATACACCTGGGTGGAGAGAGGCACTGTGAGAGTAAAGAAGTTGTCCAAGAACACAACACAATGTCCCCGGTCAGGGCTCGAACCAGGAATCTTGTCCTGGGAGTGGACAAGAGTTATTGTTCACATTGAGCGTTGACGTGTATGCCAGGATTCCAGGAACTTTCTGATGTGATAGCTGCCTTTGCGACCTTGGTCGATGATGGAGGCGTTATTAAAATCAATGACTGGTCTTGGGACCATGCATAATATGTAATACTTTGGCCGCTGTATCGACGTTCCTTATGTGTTCTTTCTTCGGGTAATAAAACATATACATGTTTCACCGACATGACTCCACGAACAGCCGCAGTGTTGGCCGCTCATGGCATTTGGCGGGAGACAGTTTCATTGTTAGATGTCAGATGACCATGAACTAGCCTATGAATGGGCAGGCTGTAGCGGGAAGAACGTTAGCTATATAACAATGGTACTTAGACCCCTTCTGTGGTCAGTTTTCTATTGCTATTGCCCCAAACAAGCAAGGAGATTTTAAGTCATTTATTGCTTTGATTTACAAATATTTTGTAATAAGCATCAAGAGTCACTGAATGTACTGTTGTTGTTTTTCTGATAGTTCCCTTCAGAAGCATTTGACCATCTTCTCCAGCTCTTTGAACACAGCATTGATCTGGGGCTTCGCTTTATGTCTACCTACAACAAGCTCCAACACATCACTGCACCAAATCTCAGCATCGTCTCCACACTGTGTAACATCATTAGTGGCTTTGTAGAAATTATTAACAGTCAAGGGGGATTCACCGTCGGTGGAGCTCCGAACTCTGCCGAAGATGGCGGAGAAATGTCGGAAACGACTTCGGCTAAAACTGTCACATTTGCCGACGACTCGGAACACGAGCTCGTCTCACGCAAATTATCATACATCCAGCGCAATCCTACGCAGCTTCAGAACTTTCTGGGAAAGATCTTTGTGTTCGCTTACACGTGGGCGTTTGGTGGGAATCTTCACTCTCAAAGTGTCATTGGAGATGACGAAGATGGGAGTAGTTCGGCGAAGGAGAGCCCCCCGGTGTGGCAATTATTTGACAATTTAGTTCGTGACCTGTTTGAAATCGACGCCCCGATAGGCGTGAAATTACCCCCCGGAAACGACAGCATTGCCAACTACTACATTGACATGGAGAGTGGGCAGTTTGCTCTGTGGAGTAATTTAGTCCCCTCTACTCGGGCTCTCATTGCTAAAGCAGTCTCTAGCCAGTTTGCCATTTCAGATACTCTCAACGCGCTTGACGATCCACCGCCGCTGAAAAACCAAATAGAAGTGGATCGTTCCCTTGTCCCAACCGTTGACACGGTGCGTTACGCTTTTCTGGTCGCGTTGATGGCGTTGAACGGCCAACCGGTTTTACTAACCGGAGAAACCGGTACAGGCAAAACTGCCTTGATCCAGGACACGTTAGTTCGGCTGTCCCAAGCGGGAGGGACTGGCGCTGGTACGGGAACTATCCTGGGTGCCGTTTTTCGAGCCGGCAAGAAAAACTTGGTGGACAGCATTATAGAGATCACATCAGGTGACGGAGTGAAAGAAGACATGAGTGCTGCTGAGGTCGTTTTTAATTCCATGCATTTCTCAGCTTACACAAGTTCTGCTAAGACTCTCAGTTTCATTGAGTCCAGGCTGGTAAAGAGAGGACGGGATGTCCTGGGACCAAGACCGGGCAAGAAGGTACCTTATAGGCCTTTCCTAAAAATACCATAATACTCTTCAAGGTGCAAGTTTAGCCCCCGTCCACAGTACCCCGGGGAAATTTGAAAACGGAGGTTTCACTCTGAAAACACATCAAATGTTTCCGTCCACACTACTCCGGATAAACTTTAAAACGCCACAATCACCGGTCATTTTGGATTTGTATTTGAGGAAAGCTCGGTCAGGGAAATCACGTGATTATCGTGACGTCATCATTTCGAAAAGCTCTGTTTTCAAAATGTTTTCCGTTTAGATTAAAACGAAAAGCCGTCGTTTTCAAATTCCTCCGGTTTTAAGAGCGTTTTCGAAAAGCTCCGTTTTCGTGACGGATTAGTGTGGACAGGAGGCCTAACCGTAGAAATAAAGTTGCTTTTTCAATTTTTCAAATTTCTCCGCCGCAGTATAGACGGGACCTTAACCTGCCGTTTGAAAAAAAAAATTGTATTTTTTGAAAAGGCCTACAAAAAATTGTTTATTCTCTGTGTCAATTATGTTTAAATCTACTTGTTATATTCCCACAGGTCATTATCTTTGTTGATGACCTCAATATGCCTCAGCCTGACCAGTATCATTCCCAGCCCCCTCTCGAGCTGCTTCGTCAGTTCCTGGACTGCAGAGGATTCTACGACTCAAAGAAGCTTCAGTGGAAAGAAGTGCATGACGTCACACTGTTAGCTGCGTGTGCTCCCCCAGGGGGAGGGAGAAGTGCTATTAATGATCGGCTTTTAAGACACTTCAGGTTAGGAGGTGGTCATTAACTTTTTTGGTCTCAGTTTAGTAATTACACGGTATTGTGTTTAGAAGTCACGCTCTTTGCGGAAACTGACGCTGTATTGTTTGCCTGACAACTAGTTCTCCCACTGGGAGAAGAGGCTGAAAGAGACAGCATTTTCCTTGTTTTCATGTAATCATCGAGTGTATTACCTGCTTCTGGGCTTACGGGCTGTGACTAGATTAAACAGAAGCCCTTTGTACTCCAAACAAGTAGGATATAAAAACTTCGTTGATGGTTCCACATCCGTTGTAGTCTCTAAGTGTTCCCTCTTGTCTCGCTGTCCGCGCGAAGTATGAGGAGGAGTAGGCGAAAGCTCCTTAGTGACGTCAGTGTTTAACGTTTATGCCTGAAATTTCCAACCGGATGGTTTTTGTAAATGGTAAGCACCCCTTGTATTAAATGTAATCCTCTAAGCTGAGGTTCCTTTCAGAAGGGTGACCTACGCACTCCTCATGGGTTAGATACAAGTTGTTTGACCTGTTTAACTGGTCTAACTGGTTAGACCGGTTTCACTGGTTTATCTAATTTAACTGGTTTAATCGGTTTTACTGTAGAATGTCTGTTTTTCTTCATGTCTAGTGTGCTAAACCTTCCGCATCCTTCATCCAAGTGGTTGCATCACATCTACACCACGCAGCTGGGACGCTTCCTGGAGAAATTAGACTTCACACCCGAGGTGCGAGACGCGTGTGAGGATCTGGTCTCCACTGCTATGGGCCTGTACTTCGACCTGAGCGCTAATCTCCTCCCTACCCCTGCGAAGTCGCATTATACCTTCAATTTACGGGACCTAAACAAAGTAAGTGAATGTAAACATGACGTCAGGTTAGGGTGAAACGTGTGTCAGGCTCTACCCTAAAATCCTGAGCCGGCACCAATTTACCAAGTTGCCATAGTATTCCGGCTGTTACCTTGTAACGTCTTGGCGAGCAAGACTGTAGCTTCAACATTTGGGCTAAAGTTTTTTTTTTTTTCAGCTATCTAAAAAAAACAGTCTTATACCGCATTCATACCAACTAAACTAGTTAAACTGAATTAGGTTTAGGTTTTTAGCGTAATTTGTCAATTACGCTTTCCAGTTTCTCGTAATTTGGATCCGCTTGCGAATCCTACCACATTTCTTGTTTGCTTGATTATTTACGGGAATTGAAGGATTAAATAATTTACGTTCAGTTGAGCGAAGCGAATTGGAAGGTAAGACAAATTTCAAACCACCTTGGTAACATATTTTAATCAAACAGGTTTTTGCCTTGTTAAGTTGTGGGGTGTTTTATAGTATGAACAACTGATTTTGACCTCGTTTAGTTAAACCACTTTAAAGCATGTTTAACAAGTTGGTGTGAATGGGTTATTTTTTCAGGTAATAGAGGGTTTACTTCAAGCACATCCATCCGTCATCACATCACGTGACCATTGCGCACAACTTCTCGGTCACGAAGCCTCCCGAGTGTTGCACGATCGTCTCACGAATGACACCGACCGCCGATACTTCTACAAAGTGCTGTCAGAGCAGCTCCATAACGGGTTTAAAACACGCTGGACTCCAGAGGAGCTGGAAAAAACGCCGCTGATCTTTGGAGACTTTCTAGAAGGAGGCTCTCCTAACAGCGCTCGAGCTTATCGCTTTGCGAGGCAGTACGATCGACTGCCGCAGATTTTAGAGGTGAGTTCATGCGATCTTTTTTGTGTCGTTTTCAAATCTTGAACCCAACCTGATTTGTTCTTTTTGTTTATCCTTTTCTTGATTCTAGTCTGTTTTGTAATCAGTAAATTCGGTCTTGAATGGAATTTTGACTGTTCACTGTAGTAATGGATTGTGGAAAGAAATATTAAGACGAAATCTGATGGGAAATCCAGCAATTTCAGTTTTTAATGGACAAAAACCTTGTACCAGAATAATTTTTAATAAAGTACTCTCCATTTTGCATTTTCTAAAAGCTAAAGTTGCCTGAAATAGCACTGAAAGACAATTACCCTTAGGGAGCTCGAGAAAATAAAATTCAAAGTCCAGAGAAATTGTGCAAACACAAGTAAAAGTTTGTCATCAGTTTCTTTCGGTTTCGACATTTGATGTTGTTAGAAATGATTTCTTTGGAGACGATGTTTAAAACAGTTGTACAGCAGTTTGCATTACGATGTAAATAACTTCGGTACAGAGTTTTTGTCCATTTCTTACTCGAACTTCTTGTGGATTCCTTCTTAATTTTCTTACTACATTTTTACTTTTTCAAGATTTTGGAAATTGAGACAAGAACACAATTGAGTAGTCAGTGTCTATCTATTTTGCCTTATCAGGAACACTACGACAGAGCCAACCTATCCGGGGGTAGCGTGGAGCACCGTTTTGTATTCTTCGACATGGCCATCCAGCACGTGACTCGAGCAGCACGTGTTTTTCGTCAGCCCGGCAAACACATGCAGATGGTAGGGGTGGGGGGCACAGGCAAGGCCACGGTCGCTAAGCTAGCTGCGTTCATTGAAGACTGCGCGTTCTTAAGACCTTATGTGTCCCGCACGTACAGCTTGGTCGAGTTTAGAGATGATCTTAAGAAGGGTTGTGTACGGGCTGGAGTGAAGGGTGACAACACCGTGCTGTTCCTGACAGACAATTTAGTCAAGGTTAGTCTTAGTAATAAGTCATTAAGACACAAACTTAATTTTCCTTACTGCTTGTAAAGAGGGTCAAATGGGGCCTGTTGGAATCTAGGTTATCTGTGGAATTTTCGCGATTTCCTTCCTGTACTGCTGTGGTTAAATTTCGGTCCGTTTTTATCACTAAATTTTAATCACAAAATGTGTAATTTCTCAAGTGACATTTAAAGCTCTGACCAAATTCTCAGTTGAGACCCTCCGTAAAGCTTTCTCTTTTTGTCATGTTAGAATCTTAAACACGTTTGAAAGTCAAAAGCAAGACTACTCAGTCTGCGAAGAGTTAGAAAAAAAGGATTGCTAAATGTCGTTTTAACTTGTGCAGTCTGTGGTCGTAATGAAAATGTGCAAAAACCCGCCTTCTAAGGCAGCGTCCAAACTACGCTGGAGAAAGTTGAAAACGCAGCTTTATTTCTACGGTTAGGCCTACCGTCCACACTAATCCGCCACAAAAACGGAGCTTTTCGAAAACATTGACGTCACGATAATCACGTGATTTCCTTGAGCGAGGTTTCCTCAAACACAAATCCAAAATGACCGGTGATTGATGCGTTTTTAAATTCCTCCAGCGTAGTGTGGACGGGGCACAACTTACAAGAACGACCCTCAAGGATTTCAACGCTTGATAGTTCAGTTGGTAGAGCACTGCATTAGTATCGCAGATGTCATGGGTTCGAATCTCCTTCAAGCCTGAATTTTTTTCAGGCTTTAATTTCACAGCTGCTTAAGTTGTTTGTATAACTGCGATGATCAATCATATCTTCAAGAGCGACACTGTCTGACGAAAAACACAGTTTCATCCATCTCAGTCCAACCGATGAATGTTAGAATTCGAATTGACTGCTTCTTAATTTCCTCTTGTAGGATGAATTCCTTGAAGATGTCACGAGTTTTCTCAGTGGAGGAGAAATATCCAATCTTTTCGATCACGAAGACCTTGAGCGTATCTCGTTGGATCTGAAGAGAGAGGCTGTCCGCCAGGGAATCCAAGACACAAAGGAAGCAATCTTTCAATTCTTCCTTCAACGCGTCAGAGAAAAGCTTCACATAGTCTTCTCCACCACCCCCGCGGGATCAAGTTTCCGCCGACGTTGCCGCCTGTACCCACCCCTGATAAACTGCTGTACTATTGATTGGTTTGACAAGTGGCCGCTGGACGCCCTTCAGTCTGTTGCGCTTTCTTTTTTGGAGACTTCCGAACTAAGCAAAGATCAGGAATCGAACAGCTCTTTAGTAGGAAGCGTCTCTAAGGTCTTCGTTGAAGTTCACAAGAGCGTGGAAGAGGAAACGCAAAAGTTTTATGACGAGTTGCGACGTAGGTATTACACCACTCCTACAAGCTACATGGAGTTTGTGCGTTTATATCTGTCCAAGTTGAACGGGAAGCGAGCTGAGATAAGTTTCAACCGTGAGAGACTGTGTACAGGGTTGCAGAAACTGTCAGATTCGAATGCGTTGGTTGGTACTATGAAGACAGAGTTGTTGCAACTGGGACCTAAACTTGAACAAAAGGCTAAGGTATGTTGACTTAGGGACGTTTTTTTCAGTTGTTAGAGACTTTTAGATTCACGTTTCCCGCAAACGGTTAACCGCTAGGGGTCACGTGACCAGAGCTAGACGTCACGTTTGAGGTTTTCGACTCGCGTTTTGAACTTCAAGCGGTAGGTTTTCACGTAAGTCGTTTACCTCAAACTTTATTGCCTTGATTTTTGTTTAATGCCACAAACAATGCTGAAATCGAATAAAGTAACCCTTTTTCTACAACTTGGATACATTTTTCTAGTGTGCGGCAGCCTTAAAGGTCTCTATTGTTTGACGAGTTAGTTTAGTCAGTAACTAATTATTTTGGAGGTACAATTAGCTATACTGCTGTCTTCAATTTTCTTGGAAATTCTTTTTCTCCTCCTTCCTGCAAACAATATTAATGTTGTTAACAATCTCGAAGACTTCCCAGACCACAACACTTTGAAGTACATTACTGAAGGTATCACAGAATCGTCGCTAAACTCATTTAAAATGGGAGAAGCGGTTGAAGACCGTTTAGTTCCTCTTGTTTTAGAAAAAATGTGTGGGCTATATTTGTCGCTGGTTGTAGACTTCTTTGTTCGTTTTTGTGCATCATTCTTGATCCAACGCATCTCCCTCCAGTTAAAGTAATCTGCTGTTGACTTTAGTTCGTTTTTTCTTTCGTTCCTGCGTCCATTCCGTTCCAGTTGTTCTCCGGTTTTCTGCGTTCGTTCATTGCTTGTTTTTCGCTCAGCAGACCCGAAAAAGGTGAGATTAATAACTTAGTTATGACAACATTGCTGTAACGCTCTGATTGGTTGATACTTGCGTGCGAAAAAATTCAAAACTGAGCCAAAGAGCCAATCAGAGACATCACTTTGTTCTTTTTTGAGTTGCGTCATCGCTGTGGCGCGCGAAGAGAGGTGTTTGTCCAGTTAATAAGCTGTCTGTCCTCTTGCCGCTAACAGGACACAGAAAAGCTTCTGGAGCAGCTAGCCAGCGACCAAGAGGCCGTAGATCAAGTACACAGTGTGGTACAAAAAGAGGAGGAGATTATGAACGAAGAAGCCGTGAGGGTCCAGGCGATAGCAGACGAAGCTCAGCGGGACCTAGAAGGAGCTTTGCCGCAGCTGGAGGCAGCTATCGCGGCGCTGGATGCTCTGGACAAGTCCGACATCTCTGAGATCCGAGTGTATACCAAGCCGCCCACGATGGTCATGACAGTACTGTCTGCAGTGTGTGTGCTGCTGCAGCAGAAGCCGGATTGGAACTCGGCTAAGCTGCTGTTGGGTGATCCGGGGTTTTTGAAAAAGCTTGTTGGTTATGACAAGAACAGCGTCCCTGATAAGGTTAGTACTTCATCTTAGTGATTTGTGAAGTGTCCTGTAGGAAGAGCATGATAAAGAGGACTTGGTTTCTTGATGTGGAAAATCTTATTTGTTCTCGAAGGTTGTTCGTTCGAGATTTCACATTATTATATGGCTAGCTCCGTGAGCGGGCATAAATGAACCGAAACCCTGCGCTGTGATTGGCTACCCTAGCGGGCAAGATGGCGCTATCTTGCCCGTTCGGGATTACCCGCTGCATCCCGCAAGAAAATAGTTTTAATTTTACCATTTGATCAATCCTTTATTGACCAAGCTTGGTTGTTCAAGATGGTGGATATTGGCCTCGTTCTGTTTTTTCGCGTGTTTATGGAACTCGACTCCGTCTTGGTCCATAAACACACAAAAAAAATAACTTGGTTAATATCCAGCCATCTTGACCTTGCGCTAGGTCAATAACCTACATATCTAAAACAAACTAATTGGCCTGTGTTTTACGTTGGACCTCACAGCTGGTAAATAACGACCATATTTCCCTGTCACTCCAGGTATTCACCCGTCTGAAGCGTTATACTCAACACCCAGAGTTTAATCCAGAGGCAGTTGGTAAGATTTCAGTGGCGTGTAAGTCCATGTGTCAGTGGGTTCTAGCGCTGGAGAATTACGCCGAGGTGTACAAGATCGTTCAACCCAAACAGAAGCGATGCGAAGAGGCGCAAGTTGCTCTTGCCATCGCCCAAGAGAACTTGCAACAAAAGCAGGTATGGATAGCTATTCTAGTGCAGAGCAGTGAATTCGTTACTCGAAGATAGAATTTATTTAAAAAGTTTTAGCTGGTGGGTTGCTGTGTCAGAATGAGATTTCTGTGAAAGCAGTAGGTGATTTGCATGTTGGCATCATTTGGCTACAACTACCAGAATCCTTCACTTTTTCTGTTTCTTATCCTAATTAGGGCAATTCTTATTTAAACCCTACTGGGGCTTCAAAATTCATAATTAATCCAACCGGTGCACAACCCCCCTACCTTATAAAATATGAACCTTCCCCTATGTTTTGACTCTATTATGGACACAGAATGTAACACTTGAATGTCTTTAATACAACATGAAATTCTCTCAAGATAAATCATAGGATACGTATTAAAAGCAGTGAGGAGAATTTTGAGGTTGATATTTTACCTCTTGTAGTTGAGCCTTCTGAAGATCCAAGAGCAACTTCAGTTACTGCAGCAACAATACGATGACAGTGTAGCCCAGCTTGAGGAACTGAAACAGAAGAAGGAGCTTACTATTATCAGGCTGCAGAGGGCTTCAGTACTGACAGCAGCGTTGGCTGAGGAGCAGGTACAGTGCAGGAAATGGGTTGTGAACTGTTTACATGAGATTTGAAACTATGGTTACCACGATAACAGGATAATTAACTTTTGAAAAGTAATAAGCACTTAATGACTGACCCCAAGGGAAACAGTGAGTTTTGTTTCCCCGAGACCGTCAATGTTCCCCGAGGCGAAGCCGAGGGAGACATTGAGGGTTGAGGGGAAACAAAACTCACTGTTTCCCGCAGAGCCAGTCATTAAGTGTTTTGTTATACCTCCCAACTCTAAAGTAGAAAAAAACTGCGAAAAATCGTTTGTTCGACGCCCGCTGGCGCACTTATTTGCCGCGGTTTCAAGGAGCACGACCTGATCACGTGCGAGTCGAAAGTTCAAGTTGTTGTTTCCCTAGGGAGTTAGTGAGTTTTGACCAGCGGCACGTGGCACGTTCTCCACCAATCGGAAAACGTATTTGAGTCGGGAGGTATAACGACAAGGTTCGTTTCATGGCAAAGTCAACTCTAGCCTCGCTTCTGTTCAAAGGCCTGAACACTAAGAAGCACCGACCTGTACAGTGGGCTCTTATGTACAATGGCTTCTTGTAATTATTTTTTTTTCCCACAGGTTCGCTGGAGCAAGTCAGTGAACTCTCAAGAAGAGCATGCGCAGGGTTTGATAGGTGACACTCTGGTATCATCAGCAGCTGTGGCGTATCTTGGAGCATTCACGTCGCCTTACCGCCGTCGTTTATTCTCGCAGTGGCTGCAGCTGTGTAAAGCAGAGAACATCCCCGTGTCCGACAACTTTGAACTGACCGAGTTTCTTTCGGAACCAATTGAGATTCAGAAATGGCTGAACAAGGGTTTGCCGCACGATAAACACTCCGTCGAGAACGCCACACTCATTAAGCATTGCCGCCGCTGGCCACTTTTGATCGACCCGCAGGAGCAAGCGTCCAAGTGGATAATGCAGACCGAAAAGGATAACGGGCTCAAGATTGTCAAGGCCTCTGATCCGAGTTACCTTAGGACGTTGGAGAGCGCTATACCGTTAGGACAACCTGTGTTGGTCGAGGTAGATTTGGTCTAATTGATATCCAAACCCGTATTGTTTGAAATTTTCAATGTGTTTAATGGCGCTAAATGAAATTAAGCCAACGAGGTCACCAATATGTGGGGTGCTTTAGGGACGACACCACACAAAGTGTTCGTTGGTACGAATTTATTTGGGCACACTGGTCTCTCAGGGTTGGGTAAAAATAAAATAAAAATAAATAACTTTATTTAAGTGTCAAATGTATTTAACACTGTTGTGCTGATTGGGGACACTGTGAATAATGAAACAAATATTACAAATAGAACATAAACTATTAAGAATCCCAACTGGTGGGAGGCTGACCAGTTGGCTATTTACACAACGCGGTCGAGGAGTTAAACCTTGGACTTCCGAGAACAAATCCAGATAGCGGAAGGGTGGAAGATTTGAACCAGGGACCTCCAGATTTCAAATCCGGCGCCCTAAACCACTCGGCCACGCCGTCTTCTTCAGCTGTGCATATGGATGGCTGGAAGGGACAGTGGTAGGTTGCAAAGGTAACCTGAAAAGATTGCTGCCTTCTTCCCCGGTTACCCTAAAGGGAGTTACTCTACAACACCTGAATGGCCATGGAGTTTAAAATCACCCAAATATTTCTTTATCTGTTTGCAGGATTTAAGTGAAAACTTAGACCCGTCACTCAATCCAATCCTGGGTAAAAACACAATACAGCGAGGCAATCAAGCCATCATGTTGATCGGTGACGCCGAGATAGAATACAATAGCAACTTCCGGTTATACATGAGCACGCCATTGGCCAACCCACACTTTCTACCGGAAGTGTGTATCAAAGTCACGGTCATCGACTTCACCGTCACGCTAGATGGACTGCAGGACCAGCTGTTGTCACGCGTTGTACAAAAGGAGCGACCTAAACTGGAGGATAGCAGGAAGGAACTGCTTCATAGCTTGGTGTCAGATCGGTACAAGTTGAGAGAGTTGGAAGATCGTTCCTTGTCCCTGCTTCATTCGTCGCGCGGTAATATCCTGGACGACGAAGACCTTATCACGACCTTGGACGACAGCAAGAAGATGGCAGACGTCATTCATTCCCGTGTCGTCCAATCAGAAGAGACCGAGGAGAAGATTAACCAGAGCCGCGAGAAGTACCTTCCCGTGGCAACCCGCGGGGCGGTTTTGTACTTTGTCCTCACCGACCTTGCCTACGTGGATATTATGTACCAGTTCTCTCTCCCTTGGTTCACAGACCTCTTCGAAAATTGCATCGAGTCGGCTCAAGATCCTGCGCAGGCGCAACGAAGCGAGTCGCCAATCGCGCCTGGCAGCGCGGGAACGCTTAGGCCAATCCGTAAGGACAAATCCGTCATGTCGGCTGTGAACCGTCCCGGCTTCAAAAGACGACAAACCGTCGTTCGACCGAAAGATGCAAACGCGTTGCCCGAGTACCTCCAAGCCTTGGTGGAACTCTTAACCGAAAGCGTATATCGAATCGTTTCGTATGCACTGTTCGCGCGTCACAAACTAACGTTTTCTTTCATGTTGTGCGTGGGGATCATGCGTCACGCTATGGTGAAGTCACGCGACGCACCTATCGATGAAGCCGAGTGGAATTGGTTCCTACGTGGATCAGCGGTCGCTGCTATTACTGACAGGCTCGAGAATGAGGAGGAGTTTGACGGGGGCTCATTGAGGACAGGTTGATATGTGATTAAATCCTATGTCCTCCCAACTGTTTTATAAGAAAGTTTTGCTAAAAAGGTAGAAAGGGTAACGATCTCCATGTCCGGGGGTGCTCGCTGTACTTTTTTTAGGGGTTAAAAAAGTGGGTTTCGTACCTCTAAGGGTGTTCAGCCGCCAAAGGTCCACAGCAGGGGCTATCGTGGTACCTTTCAGGGTACTGAACCGAAAAAAGTCACTATCAGTTAATGTGTTTTTTTTCGGCCATGATCAGTGGTGACCGAACACGCGACGCTCTGGACGAAATCAAAATTCAAAACCAGAAAATTCTGGTTTCGCTTTGACTGTGCGCAAGGGTTCGAGTTCAGTAACGGTTTCTGAACATGCGTTGGTAATGATGATGATGATGACGACGACGACGATGATGATGATGATGGCGCACTTTTTGATTTCACGTAGAGGTCTCCATTTCTTGTTGTAATGCGGCGTCTGGAAACGGGATTGGTTTGTTCAGTAATTTTCAGCGGGGGTTGGGGGAGGGTAGATACTGCTGTAGGGCTACCCCCGGGTATCGAAGTGTTTCTCACTAGATACCCCGTTCTTGTTTTGCAGCGCCTCATGTGAAAGCAGCCGGGACGATGGGTCAGTACATGTCTAAAATGAACAAGTCTCCTGCGAATTGGATCAACGAGTCCAAGTGGAAGGAATGCCTTCAGCTGTCAGCCTCCATTCCTGCCTTTGCTGGGCTGTGTAGTAACATCGCTGTAAATGGGGCCTTTTGGAGCAAGTTCTCGGCGAGTGAAAACCCGTTTACGTTTTTAGAGAACGAACCAAGGCTCCCGGATGAAATAGCTACCCCAGCAGACGGTATGTAGTGTCAATTTACTTGCCCCACGATAATCGAACGATCTCTCTTATGTCACGCAATGCCATGCATGTTTAAACAACTGTCACGTAGTATCAGGATATCTCACTTGTGTCACGCAATGCCATGCATTTTTTAACAACTGTCATCCAATATTGGGAGATCTCACTTATGTCACGTAATGTCATTCTGATTGCAACAGTTGTCACGCAACATCAAAAGATTTCGCTCCTGTCACGGAGTATCAATATCTTGTGAACCTCTCTATAGCGGCGACCTTGGGCAAAGATTTCAGTGACTGTTTAAGAGAAATTAAAATAATGTTTTAAATGATCATAATTTGATCATAAGATTTGGAAAAAAATGGTAACAGCTAAACTGTTTCCAGTAGTTACTTGGAGTCCCTTTTAAAATTTTATCAGAGGGTAAAAAACCCTATCAGCGTTTGTGTGCCATTCAGAAAGAAGAAGTAATTAGAGCGGTTTTCAACTGAATGTCGTGAAACGAAAGTAATCAATCTACCCTATCACAAAGGACGCAGACAATCCAGTGACTCAAAGCCAATACGCGTAGCCGACAAAAAGCGCGGGAAAACCTGTGCAAGCGAGTTACGATTGGTTCTGGCTTAACTTGTGATTGGTTAAGAAAGTGGCGCGAATTTCTTAAACCAATCACAAAGCGTAGAAATGCAAAACCAACGAAAACGCGATCTACTTTTGAAACCCTTAACACGCAAGGAAAACCGCTCCACATAGGGGACAAACTGCGCGTAATATTTGGAGTGGTTTTCACTGAGAAACGAATTGTACGAAACAGTGTCCACTGTGTGAAATTCAATCTCTGATTTTCACTGTTTTACAGGTAGAGACCATTCTCCTCATCTTGGCTGGGACGCCTGTTCTCTCACCAGTTTCCAGCGCCTTATCATTGTCAAAGTTTTACGGCCCGAGTGCCTGGTTGAGTCCGTCAGGTTATTTGTTCTCGAGAGAATGGGCTCGAAATTCGTCACGAGTGTTGGGTTTGATCTGCAAGAGATATTTGAAGAGTCTAACAATCGGAAACCACTCATCTTTATACTCTCTCCGGGTAATTGTTTGTTGTTGTTTTATTTTTGTAAACGGGTTCAATAGCAAATTAAATTACCATGTAATTTTTAAAATATATTACTGCCACGTTAAAATCATTTATATTGCTGACAGTCTATGACATAACGATATAATAGCTTATGTTGGTAATTGAACATGGACATAAATTCATAAAGAAAAGATCAGTTTTTCCTTATATCGTCATGTTCATGCTGTTATGTTGCTATTATGTCATGAAGTCAGGATGTTCACACTGCAAACATAACTTAAGCAAGTGGGAACTAAGCCATACAGTCACGTATTTAGTAAGTTTGTGACTTGTGTAACGCCGATCTTACATGAAATGTGAACATGATATTTTTTCACGCACTCATGCTAAAAAAATGAACGTCCATATGAGGATTTTATACACTGCATACATATAGATAATATAATGTTTTCCACCTAATTATCGCCTCGTAATTTGGTTTACCACTACTTATTTTATAACGTTTTCTTACGAAAGTCTTCCCTTAAAACTCTTGCAAACTTCGTGGCCACAAAAACCTGAAGTGGTGTCGAATTTTTGCGTATGACCGCTGTGAACTATTTTGTCCTGTTTGCAGGCTCAGACCCTACCTCACAGCTTATGCGGTTTGCCAGAGAAACACGTGGAAGTGCGCTGCATTTGGACATGATTTCACTGGGGAGGGGTCAAGGGCCTAGAGCTGAGGAAGCTATCACTAAGGCGTACCAACAGAAAGGAAAATGGGTTTTCTTGCAGAATTGTCATCACGCCGCTTCATTTATGCCTCGCCTTCAGATGATTGTGAGAAGGTGAGGGGAGAGGGGGAGAGTATCAATATTGTCATCTTGGGGGAGGGCATAATTTTTTTATTACGTCACAGTTTGCATCTTTTTCATGCAGTTTCACACCTTTAGTTTCATTGCTTGGTTTTGAATGACATTTTAAAGCACTTAAAACTAGAATTAAGGGTTTTTAAATCGGTTGTACTGTTACTATGGTAACCTATTGTGCCACAGCGTCTTCATCAACGATTGGGCATTTGTGCGATAGCAATATTTTAACATCACTTGATAAAGAGTGGAAGTAATGTACCATTGAAGTATAACCGGCTGTTGGATAGTGCTGGAAACTGTTGTCAGCCAGCTTAAGATGCACGTTAGAAATAGACGTGAATCGCTCTCGAATCAACTTCTGGTAAGGCTGCTCAAAGCAGTATAAATAACGTTTTTTGTTATGGGAATTTTCAGAATATCTCGTCCAGAAACAGAGGTAGATCCAAACTTCCGAATGTGGCTGAGCTCCAAACCAGATCCATCCTTTCCAGTCTCCATCTTACAAGCTGGGCTCAAGGTATTTACTTTCTATTATACCTCCACGGACCTGTGATTGACATATCAATTCTCTTAACTTGCCTTCATACATTTGGCACAGAATTAGTTAGAGGAATTTACTAATGGTTTTTAATTTCTTGTAGATGACCGTTGAACCTCCCCCAGGCATGAAAGCCAACCTGTTACGCTCCTTAGGGGGAGTGGGTGGCGTGGTGACCGAGTCTGTCTGGGAAGACTCGGGGCCTGGGCCTGCATGGAAGAGACTTCTGTTTGGTTTATGTTTCTTCAATGCAGTTGTCCATGAAAGAAAGAAGTTCGGAGCTCTGGGATGGAATATCCCGTATGAGTTCACGGCTTCAGATCTCGAGGTATTTGCCGTTCGTTTGTTTATAGACTATTGCCAGCACTTATTACAAACATTACAAGTCAAATAGCTCTAGGCAAACAGATGGTCCTATTAATCGTGAAATGGCTCAGACATTCTCGAAACACATGATAAATACACCGGTTATATGTATGCTAATCGTCGATGTCGAAAGTGTAAACCTGGGACATTTTCGCATTGTCAGGTCAAACTTCGGGTAGCTCAGCCCTCGTTTCCAATTCTTCCGCAGTTCTGATAAACGTTTCGTTTATTCTCTTTGGAAATGAAAACAGATTTATCTTAGACCAGTGTTAAGGCTATATTATTCAGCGTTTTTTTATTTTTCAGCCTTTTGTTAAACACTAGATCAATAGTTCCAAGTAATTCCATAACAAAAAGCTTAGACAGTGTTAAATAGTTTAGGTCTAAATCATCGTGTCGCATCAAATAGAGAGGCGCTATATCAAATGGTTGGCGTCAAATTCTACGGATTTCGCTCGAAGTTCGAGCAATAAGTGCAAAAATTATTTACTAAAAATCTACTCATAGTAAGATAACTTTTTGAATACTATTTGAAACAACTCACTTTAGTTCATTCCTCTCTAAGTGACCCCGCGATTAAATTCTCAAGCATTCTCGAGAAAGTTAATGTCAAACCTCGTAAAAATGCTAAATGCGTTAATCAATCAATCAATCAGTCAATGAATGAATGAATCGATCTATCAATCAATCTTTATTTGTACTCACTCTTGCTAAAGAAAAAAAATACAATTTCAATGAAAATATTAAAAGTAAAAATTAGAGTACTAGCTGCCAGGAATAACCATAGGGGATAGTGGAGCCAGGCAGCCAGTTAGCGTTAGCCAGTTAGCCAGTTAACGCCAGGCAGCGTGTGTTATTGTGTTTTAACTAACGCGAAACGTCTGTTTTAATTGAAATATGGATAACTTCAAGTTCGATTTTCCCTTACGGGGTCAGCTTTAGAGCTAAAGTCTCGATAAGTTCTTTCTTAGCTGTATTCACAATATTACCATGCCATGAGGGTTTTTTTTGCCATTATTGCTCCAATGTTCTGCGAAATCATCGTAATCATTTTTAATTAGCTTTTCATAGACATGGGAAATGGCATAAATGTTGAGGGTTAGCGTCACGTAATTTAATAACAGCCTGCGCTACGTTTTCTCTCAGTCCCGCTCAGTAAGAGTTGAAAACTCCTAGGCGCTTTATACTTCAGAAAACCAATAGGCGAAACACCTCTTACTCCTTATGCTGCAGGTGTCGATTTTGATGCTGCACATGCTTCTTACGGAGCATCAGGAAGTGCCTTGGAAAGCTATTAGGTATCTTACAGGTGACATTGTGTATGGCGGCCGAGTCACAGATTACTGGGACCAACGCTGCCTTCAGAGCATCCTGGGAAAGTTTTATTCTCCAGATGCCTTACAAGAAAGCTACGGGTACACAGTGGATTATGTAAGTGTTTCTCTTGTCCTCTGTCTTGTTTTGTTTTGTTTTGTTGTTTTTTTTCTGAAACCTTGGACTCTGAAGGGACACAGTTAGCTTTGGGACCGCGCTGACCTGGACACTAGTTTTTCTCACTTTGAAAAAAGTTCACCTTAACCTGAAATAAAAGTACCTCTAGAAATCCGCTTCAATCTTCGCATTGTTTTGCTTGATTCTGAATCGTTTACTGAAAAACCTGTTTTTTAGTGTGCTTTTGCTCATCCTATGATATTACTTTTATCACATTTGGTTAAAAACAGTACGGATCGCGTCTCTGTGATATGCAAATTACCTATGAAATGATGTCTAAAGCGCATGTGCGCCAGCTGACTGTGTCCCTTTAAGACTGCAGCCTATCGTAGCCCCTAGAAAACTTTCCGAATGGTTATGAAGAAGCCGAAAGGACATTTTATTGAGAGAATGGCCGAACACCACACACCAATTTGAACCTTAAACGTAAATCTGAGAGTTACGTGTAAGTTTTTCTTTGTTTTCTGAGCTGGGAAAGGTTTAAAATAACCGAATCTGTAAAAAGGTATGTTATTTTTTTTGAATGATTTTAAGATACGCTCTATTCTGGCTTTGCTGCTGTGTTGTGTGAAACTCTGGTTGGTGAATCCAATGGAACATGGTCATTCAAGCTAAACAGTTTATAAACGAAACTCAAGACACGAAAAATTCAGTTCACATTTCGTTTAACCCACACTGCTTAAATGACGTGCCGGACTTGACTCAACTCTGCTGAAAGACCCGTTCAGATAACGTTGGCCGAGGGTTTCTTCCAATAAACGGAGAGGTCTGGTTTCGAGCTCCCACTCACACACAATATCATCTTCTATACATGACAGGTGTACCGTCCACCACCCCCTGAAATCTCGTTGTCAGTCTGCTGTGAGTACGTTGAAAACCTGCCTACTGTGGACGCTCCCGAACTCTTCGGAATGGACCAGAATGCAGACACAGCCTTCCTTGCTAACCAAGGTAGAGCTCTTACAGCCGACCTTCTAGCAGCTCAACCAAGGCTCACGGCGGCTGTCGGGTACGTAATCTGTGTTTATGGTGCTGAAGCCACCAGAAAACGTCGTCTAAATAAAGCAATTGAATTTTGTCTAGTAGGTCCTTTTCAGTGAGAGAGGGGATGTACTAATGGTTATTGGGTTGCGCTCCAGAATTACATCTGACCGGGATTATTTTGTCGTTGTCTCGTGCAAAGCACGTTTCTCTCTCAACGTCTCTTGTAACTAAAACTGTTGGAGCGATCTGTGCTCATAGTTCTTTAAAAGCCCAAAGACCGGCCGACGAAAGAGCAATTAAAAGGCATTGTGTACAAAGTGACCTGTAGGACATGTTCTTTCACGTATGTCGGGGAAAGCAGAAGAAATTGGAAATCTCGGAGGACCGAACACAAGCCCGGAACCAATGGAAATGTCAATTCCGCAATTAAACAGCATGCGGAAACCGGCCACGATATACATCCTATTTACGCCAATATTCTTGAAACAGGTGTGAGCGGCAAGAACAAAAGACTGTTTCTGGAATCCTTGCACTCTTTC
This sequence comes from Orbicella faveolata, assembly GCF_042242905.1. Taxonomy (NCBI): domain Eukaryota; kingdom Metazoa; phylum Cnidaria; class Anthozoa; order Scleractinia; family Merulinidae; genus Orbicella; species Orbicella faveolata. The sequence goes on along the minus strand of NW_028301542.1, from coordinate 2,510,603 downwards.
TCAGGCAAAAACTCCGTAAATGAAAGAGCACCCTTCCCAAGGATTTACGCGTTACTGGTTGTCTCCCAAGGGGACAACGAAAAATATATAACGTTCCAGCTTATTAAAATTCTGTGAATCGCGCGAAATCATCATTCTCTGAAGAAGACCGCAGAAAGCGGTCGAAAGTTTAGAGACAATTTTACTTTTCAGGTCTCTTGTAACCTAGGAGTATAAATTATTAATACCTAACTCTAGACAAACCTTATTGCCTCAAAATGTCTCTACTTAAAAAAGCTACCTTGTATGACTGGTTCCTTGACTGTGTCCTCTTGTGGGAGGTGAACGCCTAAGGAAGTTGTCCGTTAGCGAAGTCTCAACATGTTGAAGTGTGTTTTTTTTATCTATCATTTTTATAACAGCTCGAACATAACCAATGATGATATTGTTCTGGATCTTGTGAGAGACACTTTAAAGTACCTCCCTCAACGGGTGGACTCAACTGCTAATGGAGTCACCACTGGCCTGATGGATCCAAGGCTCGGATCTATGTCTCCAGATCGACTGAGGCAGATGACTCAAAAGAAGCTATCCCAGGATCCCCTGGCTGACCATGCCGATCAAACAGCTTACTTCACAGTCTTGAGGCAAGAAATAAACCGGTTTGACAGGTTGCTGGGAATTATTCACACATCGCTGTCGTCATTGCAATTAGCAGTTAAGGGAGAAGTGCTTATGTCTGAGCAGTTAGAAGACGCATACAATGCGTTGCTCAGTAACCGTGTTCCTAAGGCTTGGGAGGTATGTAACTGCTGTAGTATCTTTTGCCTGGTGGAGCGTTTGCATGGAAAAAATCTATAACTCTTTACCATTTCCCTGTTTCCTGTGTAATTTTTTTTTTTTTAAATTTTTTTTTTTTTTCAATTCAACCTTTAATAAAGCGTTTGCAACTTTCTTGTTTGGCTTGTTTCCTGGTACAGGCCCCTCTTCTAACGAATAATTGTATGCTAAAATTTCTTACAATAATTCTTTCTCGAACTCCGCTTTCTCCTAAGAATCACCTTGCCAAACTCAGCCATAACCCACTTAACCATTTGAAGATGTCGTTTTGTTTCTTGTTTACCAAACGTTGTTTTTTGTTAGAGTGTTAAACGTTCAAAAATGTCTTTTATTACAGCAAGCAGCCTATGAATCTTGCAAGCCGCTTGGAGCTTGGGTAGACAATTTGGCAAAAAGAGTCGACTTTTTCAGCAGTTGGCTGGACTTAGTCCGACAAGACAAAACATCCAAGTCGCGGATGTCACGTGAATCTGGTATGACGTCAACACCAACCCCCAGCCAATCATCAATGTCCGTCTCTCCACCACGTGATCATCCTAATGCTTTCTGGCTACCAGCTTTCTTTTTTCCACAAGGTAATCTAAATGGAAGCTGTTTTACGGTCTTTACCTCTTGAGGAAAATCAGCTTCCATTTCGTTCAAGTCGCTATTCTAAATCCGCCTCAATCTCCCCACAAACCACCAGCATTCTTGTTCTCTGTAGTTCATATTCAAGAGACCGAACATCTCTTTTACTTTTACCCACAAAGGGACAAATCTGCGTCTACCATTTTTTTGTAATTGTTTCGTCAAAGTGAATACTTTCAAATTTATCATGACTCTCCAGAGAAAACAAAACAAAATCCTCGCCAAATTGAATTTGATCGTTTTCCCTGTAACGTGCCGAAACTTGGTACTAAAATATCTCTATTATAACCTTGGCATGATACTCAGACACTTAAATAAAGTTCGTTCGTTTGTTTGTTTTTTTCTTTACATGTAGTAAAGCCTAATCTTTCTCGTTTTCCACTGTTTGGTTAGGTTTTCTCACAGCCGTATTACAGACTCATGCGCGTGAGCGAAACGTTCCAGTCGACTCGCTAAGTTTCTGTTACCGAGTGCTGAACGAGAAGTGGACAAACCATGAACGAGTTCACACTGAAAGCAATGTTGATTTTAAACGAGTTGCCTTCCAGGTGAGAGTATTTCTGTAGTGTGACTAGGTAACCTAAGGGTGGAGTCTTCTTGAATTTTAATGATACTGGATGAAATCATGGTCAGTAAAGTAAGGGTTATGAAGCCCGGCAAACTTGAAAGGAGCAAAGAAAGATGGCTAGATTTAGTAGTAACAATCTTTTATTAGGAAGCTCCATCACTAAAAGTGGTTTACATAGAGGTCCTAATACTAGATATATACTATATAATGATACAATTAAAATCTATAAATTAGAGCTAAAACCGAAATAAATAATATTTACAACATATACACTACAGAGATTAAAAAAAAAAAAAAATAATAATAATAATAATAATAATTAATTATAAAAAGCAGAAAAAAGACACTTCTTAAAAATTGGCAAATTTGCTGAGTTTCTTACAGTTCTCTCTAACTCATTGAAGTCTTTGAAACAGTGGTACCGTGAACGTTGTTTTCCCCAATTGTATTGGATTTTGGGGAGCTTTATAGTATCTTTATTGCGAGTATTGTAGGAGTGCAGATCACTTTTTTTTACAATGTCCAAGGATTGATCGAGTTGGCCATTAGTACACTTGTATGCATATATACATCGATGACATTTCCTACGTTCTTCGAGATTCAGCCATCTCAAGACTGTTAATGCATCAGTGGATGAGGATTGAAGTGATCTATCTATCTGGAAGATCCACGACCGTGCACAATCTTTTGTTTTGCGCTCATACACTATGCACGAATTACGTCACCAACACGTTTCTATTGGTTGGTTCTTCAGTCACAAGTAAACAACCATTGTGTTTTGTGCACGGTCAAGGCCAAAAAAAATAAACAACAAATTAACTTCTCGGGTTTCATAACCATTCCTCTCTATTTACTATGATGAAATAACACCGAAAATAGACTTCCCCAGTACATGTACCAGAACATTTCTCGTTGAGGGTAGCTTTCATCAATGTCATCTGTCAATTATCAAATAAAATCATCATTAAATCCTTATTTTTCCATATTCGCTCTAAAGCCACTAATCCTTTCTCCGATTTGCTCTCCTTCGTACAACTCTTCAACATCACCAAATTCAGTTTCCATGGAACCTCCAAGTTTAACTCTATTAACATTACGTTTATCCCCAGGGTACTCCCCGAGAGGAAGGATCTGTAATATTTGGTCTCTATCTGGATGGAGCATCATGGGATTCCTCAGGGGGCTGTTTGCAGGATTCTTTATCTGGCCAGCGGTTTTACCCATTGCCTAAACTGCTTGTCACTCCTACACAGGTAATAATTCTAGATCCCACACCCAGAAAACCTTGCGGCAGAGAAATTTGTCCCAGATCCCTTTGAAATTCACACGTCTGTAATTTAGATTTTGTGACAGATGTGATATATGTTATTTACGGACTGAATTGATTGCTTAACAACTGCTATGGATATTGCTCGAACTCCAAAACAGGCGCTGAAAAGTGTAACTCTTGACTTTGTAACTTTCAGCAAAACTCATCAACAACACCTGAAGCAAAAGGAAAAGAAGACCAAGAAGACGAACTCGACTTGTACGACTGTCCGCTGTACAGAACTTCTCTTCGCGCCAGCTCTCTCACGTCCACCGGTCACACCACAAACTTTGTCACGTCTGTGAATCTGCCGTCTGTTCAGCCAGCGGACCACTGGATTACTCGAGGAGTGGCTCTGCTTTGTCAACTGGACGAATGACGTCATCTGTATCCAGATGGAACTATTTTAATGTTTAAACTTGATGCAGTTTTAAAGTAGCTTTGATATGAATTTCTCGAAAAGTTTTAAATCATACTTTGGTGCAACACGACCGAGATAATAGAAAGTAATTGATCTACAGCATTGATGTCACGCAACAGTTGTTTCGTGACAATCCAAGTAACGCGTTAGTCGGTCTTTAGTGTCGCCATTATCTCTTTACTGCAAATTACACGTCTATGATTATATTATTTCTGGGCCTGCCTTTTCATGGTCGGTCCATGAAAGGTAAAGAGGAACTTTTTTTATAAGCGAGAGCCAATATTATTATTTTGCTCTCGGAAATTTTATTCCATAAAAAGTCAAAATTGCGTGGAACTTTTTAAAGTATTTTTAGACCTACAAGCATAGTGTAAACTTGACCGAGTGAAGTATATTTATTCAGAATAACAGTATTTAAAATAAAAGAGTTCCAAACAGTGTTGCTGTTCTTTTTTTGTGATCAATGTTTTCCTGATATCTGATCAGCGATATCAAACTGGGTGAATCAAGGTCACATTCTTAGGAATCAGTATCTAAGACAAAATGACAAACAAAGGCTCTTAAAGCAACGAACCATGGTTGATGGTTGGCTCACGAAAGAGAAAAGATTATCATAATAAACAGCGCTTCCGAGAGGAGCTGAAAAAAGAAAGACACAAGACTTTATTGTTTCCAGTTGAGTTCCACAAAACCTTGCATTACACGCTTGTCGCTCGCTTGTGGAAGTCGTTCAAGCGAAAAAGTTATCAGAAATAATCTTCGAGGGCGTTGATCAAACTACCAAGTGGTTTTCGGGGGTTATCTTGCCAAAAGATGTTGAAGACTGTCAACACCGAACAAATTGGAACACTGGAAATACTGCAGCAAACTCAAGCAAGTCAATCTGTCGCTGAAGGGAAAGGCATCCAAGAAAGAAATGTCGGAGTTGAAGCAGAGTTTGTTCTGACCACTAGAAACGTAGAGGGAGAGCATTGTTACAATAAACATGACCTTGTAACCGTAGAGTTCAGGGACGAACAAGGACGAGAATGCGCGACGCAAGTGCGAATAAATGACAATAAGGATGGAAGGTACAAAATCTCCTATTCACCGAAAGATCAAGGCAAATACAAAGTGACAGTAAAGGTTAAAGGCAAACACGTTCTTGATAGTCCTTTTTCTACTGAGGTGAAATTATTTCAGTTAAGACCTGTTTCTTTCTTTTGGAAAAGAAGGTTCGTCTGTCGGAATGTTTAAGAATCCCTGGGGGGTGGCAGTGAATGCCAGGGACGAGATAGCTGTAACTAATTGGGGGACCCACAGCGTTCAAATCTTCAAGATTGATGGGAAATTCTTAAGATCTTTTGGTCGGAAAGGTAACAAAATGGGCGAATTTAAGTATCCAGCGGGAATAACTTTTCATAAAAATGGAAATATTTTCGTAGTAGACCAGGGTAACCATAGGATCCAGATTTTCAGTGGGGAGGGTGAATACGTGGGTATGTTTGGTGGGAAAGGAAGCCTTGATAGTCAGCTTTCGGATCCTTGAGGTTTATCTGTAGACAGAGATGGAAATATCATTGTTGCTGATACAGGCAACAAACTGATTAAGATCTTTTCTCCTGATGGCAAGTTTCTAACGAAGATAGGTGGGCAGGGTTCTTTTACTTTTCCTATCCACTGTGTTCAGTGTGATAGATATCTCATAGTGTCAGACCGAGACGAACATTGTCTTGAAGTTTACGACAGGAATGGAAACTTTCAGCACAAGTTTGGAAAGCAGGGTGAAGGGGACGGGGAGTTAACTTATCCCCGTTGTTTGTCATTGACCAAGTCAGGACACCTGATGGTCTGTGATTCAGGTAATCATAGAATACAAGTATTTCAACTCAGTGGAAAGTTTGTTGGCAAGTTTGGAAGAAAGGGCAGTAATTTAGGAGAATTCAATTGGCTAAGGTCTGTGGCAGTTCTCAGTAATGGCCGAATTGTTGTGTCTGACAAGAATAACCATCGCATCCAGATACTGGAGTGAACATTGTCCTTTACAAACAAAAAAAACCCAGTAATTATGGGATTATTTTCAGGGATTAAAAATTCATTTTAATATTAAGTTTTTTTTAATTTGTAGAAAATCTTTTCCGTGATGAAAGGCTAGAGATGCGGCATTCACGTAATTGCTGGTGGTTTGGTTCTGTATCGGTTGAACTGTTCTATTATTGTTTTCGGGGTAGGGGGAACGGGTGGGTGGGTGACAAAAACAAATGTGTCTCTTGCAGATGGATGGGATGAATAACTACATCTATTAAGTTGTATTGTCTGAATTATTTTTTAGGAAAAGAAACCGTTTGTTTGTTTGCTCTACAACTGCGTACATTAATTAATAGAGTGACTAGCAATTCAAAATAAGAAAGTAATAAAACCACTTTTTGGATTAATTGCTTAATTCTTAATTTAAAGAAACATATCGTTTCTAAAATGATTCCTATATTCTGACATTTAATTATCTTTATGATGTTTTTATAGCAAGTTTGTTTTAGGGATTAGCAGGTTATTGACGGTCAGTCATGTACTGGAAAATATCTAGTGTAATGAAAATTGCTTCAATGAACTTACTGAGTTACTATTTGCCTTGAAGTTTGTATTTTCCTAATACTCAATAACAGTATTTGTTAGCTACAGTGCTACAGTTAAACCCCACTTTACGAATGACTGCTTAATACGGACACCTGGAGATGAAGGAAATTGATTTTAGCTCTTAGCTCCAACATCTTCTGTTAACTTGACCAGCTTAAGAGAGACGCCTGGATTATATCAACACTTAGCGTGCTCCCGACGGTGTCCGAGAAAACGGGGTTCGACTTTATCTGTAGGTTAATATATATTTTTAAAGTTTACATCTCTAGCTTTGGTTTATTGGAACTTTAGAGTTAGCTGCTTTAATGGTAAAACGTTTTATAGAAAGAGCTGTTAGCAATGATGAACAATGGTGAATAGCTTTGGACATAAAATAATTGTAAAATATTCATTTACTTTCACGATGTGAGAAACTGAAATAAAGTGTAAGTTAAGTGAAACTGTAATATGCCTTCAGTTATCACTGTTGCTCGAGGAGCGAATTGTTTTGTTTACTTTTAAGAGAAATTTGCGAGCCAAAGGTGAAATCCATAAACTAATAACAACAGAACGAAAGCAATGTTTCCTTTGTACTGAGCAAACAATAATCTTTGTTGTATTTGTTCCTTTACAACTTCGCTCATAGATCTTACAAACATGGTTTTTATTTTCGGCTCATGAACTCGAGTAATGACCGGAAGGAGTGCACCAAAGCGAGAACACCCTCGCGGGTTACTACAAGCGAGGAAAAGGAAAGAGCGCCTGCAAGAGAGGGACAGGGAAATTCATTTCCTTCCCCGAACATCGCTCAAACTCGCGCCATATTATTCCTCAAGCGCTTGCTATGCAGATAATGAAAACGGAGAAACTAACAAACTGTTAATTAACGAATGGAGACCTTATCGATGAGCATAACATGAACCTTGGTTTGATTTCTCTCGTTCTTCTGTTTACTTGCGTTTCCGGGATGGAAACGTGTATCGTTGTAAGAATTGTAGACGAGTATAGCTTACTACTAAAGTAACCTATAAATAACAAGCCACAAGGCAAGACACAAAAAGTATATTTGACGGCTAGCGGCTAAAAATAGTGAGGTTTTGTCCCTTAGTGAGACCAGAAGCATGGATTTACGCCCCTTAGCAAGTCGACGAGCATCCATCCCCGACTATTTCACATGAGAGCCCCCTCCGATCCACCACGCGGAAAGCGAGCCAAACTCCAGATTAAGCAGTCCGGTATAAGCAGTGGGCAATGACAGTGTGGACAATTGATGGGGAAGTTCCCCCACCCCCCCCCCCGACATTTTACTGTTGTAGTGCCTCTCGTCACACAGGAGTGTATCACCATGCACCAAACTGTTGGGACAAACTAAGAAAATGTTGGGAGGAAAGTAACCTGTGTTGGACTAGCATCCAATCCGGGGGAAGCCGCAATACTCTTGACTGCTTTATACCACGCAAGTCAGGATAAGTTCCAGCAGTGTTGGTCAGTTTGGCTAAAGTGTGACATCACTCCATTATTAACTGAAAATAGCTCACTATTTCAGTGTGGTCAGCTGTTACAAATCACAACAGCTCTTAATTCAAACTTGCTACTGATTTTTACCGTCCAAAGAAAAAGATCGATATCAAATTTCTTCTTAATGAGTCACGATATTTCTTTAAATAATTTTGAGAGAATTTGGGTTTTAGTCAAACGCTTTTAACTCTGATGATTGAGTCTTGTATTCCCATAACGTGTCTTCTTACATTTGCCATAAGATGGTAAGGAGAAATGAGGCTTTCATCACAGGCAGAGATAAAACGGAAAGATTTTAGAGGATGGATAACATGCCATTGCCATATGAAATTTACAGTCCATAATGACATAAGTAGTTTTGATCATAACAGACTGCCAAGAAGCATTTTTCCTCTCGTGGGAGATCGACGCGCGGCGTGCGAACCAGCTCACGAGGGACGCGTGACTCGCAGATGATCGCGAGTCTTCGCGAGTCCGTAGAGATTGTAAGTTCAAACCATTGCTTGAAGTTCTGTCTGACCAACAGACCCTAACAAAGTGAGCTGTCCATCGTTTGCGCGTGATCAAAACAAATGAAGTCTATTCAGACAGAAAGGAATTGAAATACAGACTCCAAAGAATTTCCCTTTTGTTCTGATCAGTGTTTTAGTGACATCTGATCAACGAGCTTAAACGGAGTGCCTCAGGGTCACATTCTTAGGAATCAGTATCCAAGACAAAATGACAAAGGTTCTTTAAAGCAACGTTCCATGATTGGTTTGAACAAGCGAAAAGATTAGCATGACAAACAGCCACGATTCCAAGAAGAGCTAAAAAAAGAAAGTCACAAGACTTCATTGTTTCGAGTTGAGTTCCGCGGAAACCTTGCTTTACTCGCTTGTTTCTGAACACGACATGGATATTAAAACGTTGCTCCATAATCTCCGTGAAGAAGTGTCTTGCTCGGTGTGTTCCGACATATTTACCGATCCAAAACATCTGCCATGTTTACACAGTTTCTGTCTGCACTGCTTGAAACAATGGCATAGGACGAGTCATGGCCGCGACACCATCAGATGCCCAAATTGTCAAGCCGTTAGCAGAGTACCTGAAAGTGGCGACCTGAAAGATCTTCCAACCAGTTTTTATCTGAATGGCTTGATTGATGTGCTGGCAATCAAAGAGTGCAGACGTAGTCAAGTAAGATGTGGGAACTGCGAGAAGAAAAGCTCCAAGACTTCTTATTGTTTCCACTGTTGCATATTTTACTGTCAAGAGTGCGTAACTGCACACAACATCATGCGAAGCAATAAAGATCACCGTGTTCTGGCGCTGAAAGACTTTCAAGACAATGACTATGAGGATGTGCTCAACCGACCTGTGTTCTGTACAAAGCAACGGCACGAGAAAAAAGAGCTGAAGTTCTTTTGTAAGAACTGTGAAATGACCGTTTGCCAATTTTGTGTTTTGATGGATCATCCTGGTCATGTTTTGGAGCACATAGAAGACGAAGCTGAAAGACAAAAGGTTGAAATGAAATCAATGATTGAAACACAGAAGCGTAATTTACAAGCAAAGCTGACTGCTGTTAGTAAACTTGATGAAGACTACGCGAAGATCATACAACGAGGCGAAGAGGTAAAGAGGGACGTTCAGAGGACTGTTGACAATTTAATTGCCAATATTGAAGCGAAGAAGCAAATTATTTTTGCAGCGGTGGAGGACCAAACAGAGAAATCACTGGAAAGTCTAACAACGCAAAAGACCGAGATCGAGCATCAAATAGAGGTGATCAAATCATCGTTGGATAAAGCTGATAAAGTTTTGACACGAAGTGCAAACGCTGAAGTCGTTCAAGTGAAAAAGTCATTAGAAACAATATTGGAAGGAGTTGATCAAACTATTAAGCCAACTGAGCGTGACCTGAAAGATCTTCCCACGTTGGATTTCGTGCCAAATCAAAAGATGTTGAAAACTGTCAACACCGAAGAAATCGGAACACTGAAAATACTGCCGCAAACTGAGGCTAGTCAGTCTGTCGTTGAGGGCAAAGGACTTGAAGGAGGAACTGTTGGAGTTGAAGCACAGTTTGTTCTGACCACTAGAAACGCAGAGGGAGAGCAGTGTTACAATAAACATGACCGTGTAACGGTAGAGATGAGGGACGAACAAGGACGAGAATGCGCGACGGAAGTGCGAATAAATGACAATAAGGATGGAAGCTACAAAATCAGCTATTCACCAAAAGATCAAGGCAAATACAAAATGACAGTTAAGATAAAAGGCAAAGATGTTCTTGATAGTCCTTTTTCTATTGATGTGAAATTATTTCAGGTCAGACCTGTTTTTTCTTTTGGAAAAGCAGGTTCGTCTGTCGGAATGTTTAACTGTCCCTGTGGGGTGGCAGTGAATGGCAGGGACGAGATAGCTGTAATTGATTTTTGGAACCACAGAGTTCAAATCTTCAAGAGTGATGGAAAATACTTAAGATCGTTTGGTCGGCAAGGTAACAAAGCGGGCGAATTTAACTATCCTATGGGAATAACGTTTCATACAAATGGAAATATTTTCGTAGCAGACGAGGATAACCATAGGATCCAGATTTTCAGTGGGGAGGGTGAGTACGTGGGTATGTTTGGTGGGAAAGGAAGCCTTGATAGTCATCTCTCTGATCCTCGTGGTTTATCTGTAGACAGTAATGGAAACATCATTGTTGCTGATAAAGGTAACAACATGATTAAGATCTTTTCTCCTGATGGCAAGTTTCTAATGAAGATAGGTGGGCAGGGTTCTTTTACTTCTCCTGTCCACTGTGTTCAGTGTGATAGATATCTCATAGTGTCAGACTGCAATGAACACTGTATAAAGGTTTTTAATTGTAATGGAGACTTTCAGTACAAGTTTGGAAAGGAGGGTGGAGGGGACGGCGAGTTTAAGTATCCTTGTTGTTTGTCAGTGAACAAGTCAGGACACCTGATGGTCTGTGATTCAAGTAATCATAGAATACAAGTATTTGAACTCAGTGGAAAGTTTGTTGGCAAGTTTGGAACAAAGGGCAGTAATTTAGGAGAATTCATTAACCCAAGGTCTGTAGCAGTTCTCAGTAATGGCCGAATTGTTGTGAGCGACCTGGAGAACCATCGCATCCAGATACTGGAGTGAGCAATGTACTTTATGAAAAAAGAGAAACCCTAGGACATCAATTCAAAATTCAAAATTCAAAATTTATTTTAGTTTTCAGTTTGTTTAATATGTGGAATTATTTTCTGTGATAAAACGTTAGAGATGCAGTGTTCACCCAATTGCTTGTGGTGTGGCTCTGTATCGGTTGAACTGTTCTATAATTGTTTTGGGGTTAGGTGGAACGGGTGGGTGGGTGACGAAAACAAATTTGTGTGTCTTGCAGTTGGATGGGAATAATAACTACATCTCTTAAGTTGTATTGTATGAATTATTTTGAAGGACAAGAAAAAACGTTTTTTTTTTGTTTACTTTACCAGTGGTTATATTATATAATAGAGTGACTAGCAAAATAAGAAAGTTATAAAACCACTTTTTGGATTAATTGTTGTAATAAGAACCTCCACTATAGGAGAAAAGGCTGTTTAGGGGATTTGCCTTTTCTTAATTTAAAGAAGAAACATTTTGTTCCTCAAATTATTACTATACTCTTTGACATTTAATTGTCTTCATGATGTTTTTATAGCAAGTTTGTTTTAGGGATTAGCAGGTTATTGACAGTCAGGTATGTACTGAAAAACATGTAGTACAAAGAACATTGCTTCAATGAGCTTACCAAGTTACTAATTGCCTTGACGTTTGTATTTTCCTTATACTCAATAGCAGTATTTGTTAGCTGCAGTGCTACAGTTAAACCCTACTTTACGAATGACCGCTTAATACGGACACCTTGAGCTTATGGAAATTGATTTTAGTTCCTAGCTCCAACATTTTCTCTTAGCTTGATCAGCTTAAGACAGACACCTGGATTATAGCAACACTTAGTGTGCTTCTGACGGTGTTTGAGAAAACGGGGTTCGACTGTATCTGTAGGTTAAAATATATGTTTTTAAAGTTTGTATTTTTAGCTTTAGTTTATTAGAACTTTAAAGTTAACTGCTTTAATGATGAAACGTTTTGTAGAAAGAGCTGTTTGCAATGATTAAGAGCAGTAAATAGCTTGATATGAAATAATTGTAAAATCGTCATTTTCTTTGATAATGTAAATAAACAAAGTGTGAGTTCAAGAAAGTTGCTCTTTGCTTTGAGTTTACTTTTTAGTTTCTTATGTGAAAAAAGAAATTGTTAGAGATCGTAGAGAGAGGTTCATAAATTCTCCAGTACAATGGGCCGAATAAGCTTGTTTAATAAGGTTTTATCGTATTTAACTCTGTTCTTTTGTGACTGCGTTATGAAATTGAAAAAACTTGAGTTTGATTTGTTGTCAAGAAAACGAAATACATGATAAGTTACGTGGTCATTTGATACATGATTACGTTTCAGCTTCCTGTTAACACGAGCCCAGGTCGAACCACAACCCAGGCTTTATCTCTTTGTTGTGTTCAGATAGAGAAGATACACTTCAAAGCAGTTACGTTAACCTTCCTCTCCCTTGAAATCTCTTGCACGCTACTCTTAGCGGGTCTGCATGGCGAGCGAGCACTATATTTTCATATTCTGCAAAGTTTCTGTTTTCCGGTAGCGCTAAATTCATACGTGGAGAATTGAGCTCGCAAACTGAGGAAATCAATGGCAAAAGGTTAGATAAACTGGCGCCGTTCTTAAAGCGTTTTATGTTTCTTTCTCTGTAGCTCGGTATCGTGCTCGGCCAATTTTTTGTTGGAAGCAATGCTACAATACAATATTGTGCCGGAATACAACGTCCGTAGTTAGTTTTAAATCAAAGTTAGTTAATAGTTTTTAATATTCCATTGTATCAATTTTATTTACTAGAGTTGTTTTTTTATTTTTTTTTATTTTTTTATATTTCATTGTATTATTTTTATTTACATTGTTTTATTTTTTATTTTTTATTTATATTTCATTGTATTATTTTCATTTAGATTTTTACAGTTGGTGTGATATCTCACGGTTTTTACCGACTTAGTTAACTAAGTATAGATGTAGATGTCCTCTCTTCAGTGTTTCAATCAGAATGTGCACAGTTAAACATTTCCATTGTTTTCCCGCCAAAGAACAGAATCGCTTGAACAGTGACGTACGACAGCCCTGCTCTAGTAAGGTATTGTTGGGACGCCCCTAGGTTTTGTGTACAGCGCACTCGTTACTAAGGCCTTCAAATGAAGGATTAATATAAAGCTAACCGGATCGTTTGATGCGAGGCTGCTTAATTTTTCACGAAATAAGTTTACTTTCTTACTAAATATCCTAGGAGAATATTTGTCTTCTCCTCATAGCAACAAGACAGAAAAAACGGTTGAACGTATCTAGATAATTGCTAGAAGGAGGCATTGAGAAACACTCCATTGAAAACATTTGTTTCTTTCTCAATCTCTAACTGAAAAGTTTTTTACTGTTAATCGGTTGACAGGTATACAAGATCCTTTTCAGACCAAAAAACGCTTTTCATTCCACCAATAGAATAATTACACGTCACATGTATATAAGCATGAGGCACTGACGGCCAGCAAGCCCCGGTGCGGGGTAGGGGGGGGGGGGGGTTGTTAGGGGAGTTCCATACAAAAATGTCGGGGATGCTCGTCGGAAAATTTGAATTAATGTCCTAGAGGAGGGGTGTGGCTATAGCTTTATTTTCAATCCTACAAAATACCACTTAAAACGAAAATCACAGCGTTAACGTCTTCAGCGTCTTCAAATGCATACTTAGACAGCTAACACTAGTGGGGATTTTGTCCTGAACACCCTATAAGTGAGACCAGAATCATTGATCTACACCAGCTCCTTAGCGAGACCACGAGCATCAATCCCCGACTATTTCATATGGTCGCCTTCTCCCAAGTAGTGAGCTAAACTCCAGATTAAACAGTCCGGGAATAAGCAGTGGGCAGTCACTTTTCAAAAATTGACGGGCAAACCCCTCCTTCCCTCGCCCCCCTCTGACATTTTACTGTTGTAGTGCCTCTCGCCACACAGGAGTGTACCACCATGTTAGAAGAACCTAATGAAAGATTACGAGGGAAGTAATCTGTGTTGGGCTAGCATCCAATCCGAGGGGAGCCGCAATGCTCTTGGCTGTTTTATACCACGCAAGCCAGGATAAGTTCCAGTAGTGTTGGTCAGTTTGGCTAAAGTGTGACATCACTCCATCGTTAACTAAAAATAGTTCACTATTTCAGTGAGGTCAGCTGTTACAAATCACAGTAGCTCTTAATTTAAACATGCCAGTGATTTTCACCGTTCAAAGAAAAATATCGATATCAAATTTCTCTTTACTGAGTCGCAATATTTCTCTAAATAATTTTGAGAGAATTTGGGTTTTAGTCAAACGTTTGCAACTGTGATGGTTGCGTCTTGTATTTCCATAACGTGTCTTCTTACATTTGCCATAAGATGGTAAGGAGAAATGAGGCTTTCATCACACGCGCAGATGAAACGGAAAGATTATGGAGGAAGGATAAGATGCCATTGCCATATGAAACTCACGGACCATAATGACATAAGTAGTTTTGATCATAACAGACTGCCAAGAAGCATTTTTCCTCTCGTGAGAGATCGACAAGTGGCGCGCGAGCTAGCTCACGAGGGACGTGTGGCTGGCAGATAATCACGAGTCTTCGCGAGTCCGTAGAGATTGTAAGTTCAGACCATTGCTTGGAGTTCTGCCTGACCAACACACCCTAACAAAATGAGCTGTCCCTCTTTTGCGCGTGAAAACAACAAATGAAGTCTATTCAGACAGAAAGGAATTGAACTACAGACACCAAAGCACTAATGTTTTGTTCTGATCAATGTTTTAGTGACATCTGATCAAGGAGCCCCAAGGGTCACATTCTTTGGAATTAGTATGCGAGACAAAATGACAAGGGCTCTTAAAGCGACGTTCCATGATTGGTTTGAACAAGCGAAAAGATTAGCATAATAAACAATCACGATTCCAAGAAGAGCTAAAAAAAGAAAGTAACAAGACACGAAGTGCAAACGCTGAAGTCGTTCAAGTGAAAAAGTCATTAGAAACAATATTGGAAGGAGTTGATCAAACTACTAAGCCAACTGAGCGTGACCTGAAAGATCTTCCGACGTTGGATTTCGTGCCAAATCAAAAGATGTTGAAAACTGTCAACACCAATGAAATTGGAACACTGAAAATACTGCAGCAAACTGAAGCTAGTCAATCTGTCGCTGAGGGCAAAGGACTCCAAGAAGGAACTGTTGGAGTTGACGCACAGTTTGTTCTGACCACTAGAAACGCAGCGGGAGAGCAGTGTTACAATAAACATGACCGTGTATCGGTAGAGATCAGGGACGAACAAGGACGAGAATGCGCGACGGAAGTGCGAATAAATGACAATATGGATGGAAGCTACAAAATCAGCTATTCACCCAAAGATCAAGGCAAATACAAAGTGACAGTAAAGGTAAACGGCAAACACATTCTTGATAGTCCTTTTTCTATTGATGTGAAATTATTTCAGTTAAGACCTGTTTTATCTTTGGGAAAAGGTTCGTCTGTTGGAATGGTTATGCATCCCTGGGGGGTGGCAGTGAATGCCAGGGACGAGATAGCTTTAACTGATTGGTTGCTCCAGAGAGTTCAAATCTTCAAGAGTGATGGAAAATACCTAAGATCTTTTGGTCGGCAAGGTAACAAAGCGGGGGAATTTAAGTATCCTACGGGAATAACTTTTCATAGAAATGGAAATATTTTCGTAGTAGACAAGGATAACCATAGGATCCAGATTTTCAGTGGGGAGGGTGAGTACGTGGGTATGTTTGGTGGGGAAGGAAGCCTTGATAGTCAGCTCTGTAGTCCTCGAGGTTTATCTGTAGACAGTGATGGAAACATCATTGTTGCTGATAAAGGTAACAAACTGATTAAGATCTTTTCTCCTGATGGCAAGTTTCTAATGAAGATAGGTGTGGGCTCTTTGACTTTTCCTATCCACTGTGTTCAGTGTGATAGATATTTCATAGTGTCAGACTTCAAAGAACACTGTATAAAGGTTTTTAATTGTAATGGAGACTTTCGGTACAAGTTTGGAAAGCAGGGTGGAGGGGACGGGGAGTTTAAGTTTCCCCGTTGTTTGTCAGTAAACAAGTCAGGACACCTGATAGTCTGTGATTCAGGTAATCATAGAATACAAGTATTTGAACTCAGTGGAAAGTTTGTTGGCAAGTTTGGAAGAAAGGGCAGTAATTTAGGAGAATTCAATGATCCAGCGTCTGTAGCAGTTCTCAGTAATGGCCGAATTGTTGTGAGCGACCTGGATAACAATCGCATCCAGATACTGGAGTGAGCAATGTACTTTATGAAAAAAGAGAAACTCTAGGACATTAATTCAAAATTCAAAATTCAAAATTTATTTTAGTTTTCAGTTTGTTTAATATGTGGAATTATTTTCTGTGATAAAACTTTAGAGATGCAGTGTTCACCCAATTGCTTGTGGTGTGGCTCTGTATCGGTTGAACTGTTCTATAATTGTTTTGGGGTTAGGTGGGACGGGTGGGTGGGTGACAAAAACAAATTTGTGTGTCTTGCAGTTGGATGGGAATAATAACTACATCTCTTAAGTTGTATTGTATGAATTATTTTGAAGGACAAGAAAAAACGTTTTTTTTTTTGTTTACTTTACCAGTGGTTATATTATATAATAGAGTGACTAGCAAAATAAGAAAGTTATAAAACCACTTTATGGATTAATTGCTGTAATAAGAACCTCCACTATAGGAGAAAAGGCTGTTTAGGGGATTTGCCTTTTCTTAATTTAAAGAAGAAACATTTTGTTTCTCAAATTATTACTATACTCTTTGACATTTAATTGTCTTTATGATGTTTTTATAGCAAGTTTGTTTTAGGGATTAGCAGGTTATTGACAGTCAGGTATGTACTGGAAAATATGTAGTACAAGGAACATTGCTTCAATGAACTTATCAAGTTACTAATTGCCTTGACGTTTGTATTTTCCTTATACTCAATAGCAGACGGTATTTGTTAGCTGCAGTGCTACAGTTAAACCCCACTTTACGAATGACCGCTTAATACGGACACCTTGAGCCTTATGGAAATTGATTTTAGTTCCTAGCTCCAAGATTTTCTGTTAGCTTGACCAGCTTAAGACAGACACCTGGATTATAGCAACACTTAGTGTGCTTCTGACGGTGTTTGAGAAAACGGGGTTCGACTGTATCTGTAGGTTAAAATATATGTTTTTAAAGTGTGTATTTTTAGCTTTAGTTTATTGGAACTTTAAAGTTAACTGCTTTAATGATGAAACGTTTTGTAGAAAGAGCTGTTTTCAATGATTAAGAGCAGTGAATAGCTTTTGATATGAAATAATTGTAAAATTGTCATTTTCCTTGATAATGTAAATAAACAAAGTGTGAGTTCAGGAAAGTTGCTCTTCGCTTTGAGTTTACTTTTTAGTTTCTTATGTGAAAAAAAAAAATTGTTAGAGATCGTAAAAAGAGGTTCATAAATTCTCCAGTACAATGGGCCGAATAAGCTTGTTTAATAAGGTTTTATCGTATTTAACTCTGTTCTTGTGTGACTACGTTATAAATTGAAAAAACTTGAGTTTGTTTTGGAGCTATGAAAACGAAATACATGATAAGTTACGAGGTCATTTGATACATGACTACGTTTCAGCTTCCTGTTAACACACTTCCTGTTAATTGCTAGAAGGAGGAAATGAGAAACACTCCATTGAAAACATTTAATTTGTTTCTTTACTGTTGATTAGTTGACCGATACACAAGATCCTTGTCAGACCAAAAAACGCTTTTTATTCCACCAATAGAATAACTACACGTCACATGTATATAACCATGAGGCACTGACGGTTACCGAGCCCCGAGTTAGGGGGAGGGGTAGAGGGGAGGCCCATACGAAAAGGTCGGGGATGCTCGTCGGAAAATTTGAATTAAAGTCCAAGAGGAGATCAATCTGGGTGAAACTCTAACTTTATTGTCAGTCCCTACAAGATACCACTTAAAACGAAAATGACAGCATTGACGTCTTGAGGGTCTTCAAGTGCACACTTAGAAAGCTAAAAATAGCTCACTATTTCAGTGAGGTCAGCTGTTACAAACCACAACAGCTCTTAATTCAAACTTGCCACTGATTTTCACCGTCCAAAGAAAACGATTGATATCAAATTTCTCCTGACTGAGCCGCAGTATTTCTTTAAATATTTTTGAGAGAATTTGGGTTTTGGTCAAACCTTTTGAACTGTGATGATTGGGTCTAGTATTTCCATAACGTGTCTTCTTACATTAAGGAGAAATTAGGCTTTTATCACAGGCGCAGATGAAACGGAAAGATTTTAGAAGATGGATAAGATGCCATTGCCACATAAAAATTACAGTCCATAGTGACATAAGTACTTTTGATCATAACAGACTGCCAAGAAGCATTTTTCCTGTCGTGAAACATCGACGCCTTATGCCCAACCCTCCTCTTTTACCCGGGCTTGGGATCGGCTGGATGTACCCAGATTAGACTGGATATACCCAGGCACAGTCAAAAAAAAAAAAATTACCAAACTAGACAAGAGAAAACTTGTAGAGAGACTCGCGGTTGAGGCAGAAGAGGCTGCTGGTAGACAAGATCTGAAGACCCTATATAGAATTAACAAAATGTTAAATAATGGTTTTAAAAACAACGATGTCCCTGTAAAAGACACAGATGGTAATGTTTTTTCGAAAGAAGCAGAAAAGCTGGCATGCTGGAAGGAACATTTTGAAAGCATTCTAAATAGGCCAGAACCTGAACAGGTAGCTGAGATTCCACCGGCAGTAGAGGACTTGGATATCTGCATAGATCCACCTACCATGGAAGAGGTGAAAGCTGCCATCAAAGTGATGAAGAGCGGGAAGGCAGGTGGAGCAGATGGAGTGACTGCAGAAATGCTCAAGGTTGAAGAAACTGAAACACCAGGCCTTTTGACGTGCATATTCAGAGAGATATGGGAGAGCGAGACGATTCCTGAAGCGTGGAAGACCGGACTCTTTGTCAAATTACCCAAAAAGGGTGATTTGGGTGACTGCAACAACTGGAGAGGTGTCACTCTACTCCCCATTACCAGCAAGGTCTTCAGCAAGATCATCCATACAAGACTGGCTGAAACACTGGATGAGTACATCAGGCAGGAACAGGCAGGTTTCCGCCCTGGACGCTCGTGCTCTGACCACATTTTCACCCTAAGGCAAATTCTAGAGCAGAGCAAAGAATGGAATGCTCCCCTGTATGCCAACTTTATTGACTTTGAGAAGGCGTTTGACGGCATTTACCGAGATTCCCTATGGAAGATATTAAGGCACTACGGGATTCCATCAAAGCTGGTAAATGTCATCAACATGCTTTGCAGTGACTTCAAGTCCCAGGTTATTTGCAACGCAGCGCTTACAGACGCCTTCAGCGTGACCACGGGTGTGAAAAAAGGGTGTATTTTCTCCCCCTTTCTATTATTCTTGGGGATCGACTGGGTTTTGAAACAAGTGACTAGTGGTGGAAGGAGAGGGATTAGATGGACATTGACCAGTGTCTTGGAATACCTTGATTATGCAGATGATATTGCGCTGCTCGCCCATCGACACCAGGACATGGAGGCAAAGACCAATGCAACTACAGCAGGGAAATTAGGCCTGAAGATCACCATTAAGAAGACAAGGCATTTGAGGATGAGTGGCAGGACCAATGAATCCATCATGGTGTATGGGGAAGTGGTAGAAGAGGTTGATCACTTTACCTACCTGGGATCTAAGGTGTCCACCAGCGGAGATGGAGAAGAAGAGATCCTAGTCCGGATTTCAAAGGCAAGCCAGGCCTTTGCCTCGCTTCGAGGCACTTGGAGATCCAAGAACATCAGCTAGAAGACAAAGATCCGATTTTTCAAAAGCAATGTCTTAAGCATTCTACTGTATGGCGCAGAATCCTGGAAGATGACCAAAACCATCAGCCACAAGCTAGAAGTCTTCCAGAACAAGTGCCTTCGCACGATTCTCCGTATATACTGGCCCCAGACAATCTCAAACTGTGAGTTGCGCAGAAGAACAGGAACAGAACCAATCAAACAACAAGTCCGGCGAAAGAGATTGGTCATGTGCTGCGCATGCCACCACCAGCACTACCACGAGTTGCCCTCAGGTGGACCCCTGATGGCCGTAGAAAGAGAGACAGACCGAAAGAAACATGGGGGAGGACAGTGGAGAAAGAGATGAAGGAGAACAGCTGGACATGGGGTCACCTGGAACGACGAGCACCCGACAGAGGCCAATGGCGCACTTTGGCCGAGGCCTTATGTGTTTCAAAACACGAAGAGGATTAAGTAAGTAAGTAAGTAAGTAAGTAAGTAAGTAAGTAAGTAAGTAAGTAGGAAAGATCGACGCGTGGCGCGCGAACTAGCTCACGAGGGACGCGCGACTCGCAGATAGTCCATAGAGATTGTAAGTTCAGTTCCTCCTGACCAACGCACACCAACAAAATGAGCTGTCCATCTTTTGCAAGTGAGAAAAACAAATGACGTCTATTCAGACAGGAAGGAATTGAAATACAGACTCCAAAGTACTAATGTTTTGTTCTGATCAATGTTTTAGTGACATCTGATCAACCAGCCACATGTGTCACATTCTTAGGAATCAGTATCAGGCAAAATGACAAAGGCTCTTAAAACAACGTTCCATGATTGGTTTGAACAAGGGAAAAGATTATCATAATAAACAGCCACGATTTCAAGAAAAACTAAAAAAGAAAGTCACCAGACTTCATTGTTTCGAGCTGAGTTCCGCGAAAACCTTGCTTTACCCCCTTGTTTGTGAACACGACATGGATATCAAAACGTTGCTCCATAATCTCCGTGAAGAAGTGTCTTGCTCTGTGTGTTCCGACATATTTACAGATCCAAAACATCTGCCATGCTTACACAGTTTCTGTCTGCACTGCTTGAAACAACGGCATAGGACAAGTCATGGCTGCGACACCATTAGATGTTTAAATTGTCAAGCCCTTAGCAGAGTACCTGAAAGTGGCGATCTGAAAGATCTTCCAACCAGCTTTTATCTGAATGGCTTGATTGATGTGCTGGCAATAAAAGAGTGCAGAAGTATTCAAGTAAGATGTGGGAACTGCGAGAAGAAAAGCTCCGAAACTTTTTATTGTTTCCATTGCTGCATATTTCACTGTCAAGAGTGCGTCACGGCACACAACATCATGCGAAGCAATAAAGATCACCGTGTTCTGGCGCTGAAAGACTTTCAAGACAAGGACTATGAGGATGTGCTAAAGCGACCTGTGTTCTGTGCAAAGCAACGGCACGAGAAAGAAGAGCTGAAGTACTTTTGTAAGAACTGTGAAACGGCCGTTTGCCAAACTTGTGTTTTGATGGATCATCCTGGTCATGCTTTGGAGCACATAGATGACGAAGCTGAAAGACAAAAGACTGAAATCAAATCAATGATTGAAACACAGAAGCATAATTTACAAGCAAAGCTGACTGCTGTTAGTAAACTTGATGAAGACTACGCGAAGATCATACAAAGAGGCGAAGGGGTGAAGAGGGACGTTCAAAGGACTGTTGACAATTTAATTGCCAATATTGAAGCGAAGAAGCAAACTATTTTTGCAGCGGTGGAAGACCAAACAGAGAAATCACTCGAAAGTCTAACAACGCAAAAGACCGAGATCAAAAATCAAATAGAGGTGATCAAATCAATGTTGGATAAAGCTGATAAAGTTTTGACACGATGTGCAAACGCTGAAGTCGTTCAAGTGAAAAAGTCATTACAAACAATCTTGGAGGGAGTTGATCAAACTACTAAGCCAACTGAGCGTGACCTGAAAGATCTTCCGATTTTAGTTTTCGTGCCAAATCTAAAGATGTTGAAGACTGTCAAGACCGAAGAAATTGGAACACTGAAAATACTGCAGCAAACTGAAGCTAGGGACGAAGAAGGACGAGAATGCGCGACGGAGGTGGGAATAAATGACAATAAGGATGGAAGCTACAAAATCTCCTATTCACCGAAAGATCAAGGCAAATACAAAGTGACAGTAAAGGTAAACGGCAAACACGTTCTTGATAGTCCTTTTTCTATTGAGGTGAAATCATTTCAGTTAAGACCTGCTTTTTCTTTTGGAAAACGAGGTTCGTCTGTTGGAATGGTTAATTATCCCTGGGGGGTGGCAGTGAATGCCAGGGACGAGATAGCTGTAACTAATTGGGGGAACCACAGAGTTCAAATCTTCAAGAGTGATGGAAAATACTTAAGATCTTTTGGTCGGGAAGGTAACAAAGCGGGCGAATTTAAGTATCCAGCGGGAATAACTTTTCATACAAATGGAAATATTTTCGTAGCAGAGCAGGATAACCATAGGATCCAGATTTTCATTGGGGAGGGTAAGTACGCGGGTATGTTTGGTGGGAAAGGAAGCCGTGATAGTCAGTTCTCTAATCCTTGTGGTTTATCTGTAGACAGTGATGGAAATATCATTGTTGCTGATACAGGTAACAAATTAACTAAGATCTTTTTTCCTGATGGCAAGTTTCTAATGAAGGTAGGTGGGCACGGCTCTTTTACTTTTCCTTTCCACTGTGTTTAGTGTGATAGATATCTCATAGTGTCAGACTACAGTACAGATTGTATGAAAGTTTACGACAGGAATGGAAACTTTCAGTACAAGTTTGGAAAGCAGGGTGGAGGGGACGGGGAGTTTAAGTATCCCTGTTGTTTTTCAGTGAACAAGTCAGGAGACCTGATGGTCTGTGATTTAGGTAATGATAGAATACAAGTTTTTGAACTGAATGGAAATTTTGTTAGCAAGTGTGGAAGAAAGGGCAGTAATTTAGGAGAATTCAATTTCCCATCGTGTTTAGCAGTTCTCAGTAATGGCCGGATTGTTGTGTCTGACAAGAATAACCATCGCATCCAGATACTGGAGTGAACATTGTCCTTTACAAACAAAAAGAAAACCGGTTATTGTCGAGTTATTTTAACGGATTCAAAATTCATTTTAGTTTTCAGTTTGTTTAATTTGTGGAATTCTTTTCTGTGATCAGTAAAACGTTAGAGGTGCAGTATTCACGTAATTGCTGGTGATTTGGTTCTGTATCGATTGAACTGTTCAATAATTGTTTTGAGGGTAGGGGGAGGGTGGGTGAGTGGGTGACAAACACAAATTTGTGTCTCTTGCAGATGGATGGGATTAATAACTACATCTCTTGAGTTGTATTGTATGAATTATTTTGAAGGACAAAAAAACCTTTTAGTGGTTAATGGTTATATTAAATAATAGAGTGACTAAATAAGAAAGCAGTAAAACCCCTTTATGTATTAATTGTTGTAATAAAAACCTCTACTATAGGAGAAAAGGCTCTTTAGAGGATTTACGTTTTCTTAATTTAAAGGGGAGACGGGTGGGTTGGTGACAAAAACAAATTTGTGTCGCTTGCAGATGGATGGGATAAATAGCAACGTCTCTTAGATTGTATTGTATGAATTGTTGTATGTTTACTTTACCAGTGGTTATATCAAACAATAGACTTACTAGCAAAATAAGAAAGTAATAAAACCACTTTATAGATCAATTGTTGAAATAAGAACCTCCACTATAGGAGAAAAGGCTGTTTAGAGGATTTGCGTTTTCTTAATTTAAAGAACAAATGTTTTGTTTCTAAAATGATCACTATACTCTTTGACATTTAATTATCTTATGATGTTTTTATAGCAAGTTTGTTTTAGGGATTAGCAGGTTATTGACAGTCAGTTATGTACTGGAAAATATGTAGTACAATGAACATTGCTTCAATGGACTTACTGAGTTACTATTTGCCTTGAAGTTTGTATTTTCCTTATACTCAATAGCAGTATTTGTTAGCTACAGTGCTACAGTTAAACCTCGCTTTACGAATGACTTCTTAATACCGACACCTCGAGATTACGGAAAGTGATTTTAGTTCCTACCTCCAACACATTCTGTTAATTAAGACAGTCACCTGGATTATATCAACACTTAGTGTGGTCCTAATGGTGTGTGAGAAAACGGGGTTCGACTGTATCTGTAGGTTAATATATATATATTTTAAAGTTTGTATTTGTAGCTTTAGTTTATTGGAACTTTAAAGTTAGCTGCTTTAATGAAGAAACGTTTTGTAGAAAGAGGTGTTAGCAATGATGAACAAGTAGTGAACAGCTTTTCATATGAGATTATTGTTAAATCATCATTTACTCGATGTGAGAAACTGAAATAAAGTGTAAGTTAAGTGAAGTTGTAATATGCATCCAGTTTTAACTGTTTCGTGAGAAGCGAATTGTTTGGTTTACTTTTGAGAAAAGTTAGCCGGCCAAATGTGAGAACCTGTAACAACAGAACGAGAGCAATATTTCCTCTTTATAAAATAACTGAGATACTACGCGCGCTCTTATTGGTCGATAGGTGTGTTTAGATGAGAGTATGTAAACTGGGTTGTGACGTTTTACATTCGCGCTATTTTTGAGAATTATTTTATAAAGCAAAAGAACACTTTTTCCGTGTTTACATAGCCTCATCTAAACACTCGGGGATTGGGAGAATTCTCGAAAGTTATGCAAACCCGAGACGTAGTCGAGGGCTTGCATAACTGTCTCGAATTCTCCGAACCCTCCTCGTGTTAAGATGAGGCCATGTAAACACGGAAAAATTGTTCTATATCTTAAGTTCTGAGCAAACAATTATTTAAACAAAGTTGCTCTTTTACAACTTCACTTATGAATCTTACAAACATGGTTTTTATTTCCGGCCCATGAACTCGAGTAATAACAGGAAGCGACGTACAAAAGCGAGAACACGCGCACGGGTCGCCACACGCCAGGAAACGAGAAGAGCGCTGCAAGCCGAAGGCAATTCAATTCCTTCCCCGAACACCCCTCACACTCGCCCCATATTATTCCTCAAACGCGTGCTATGCAGATAATGAAAACGGAGAAACTAACAACATGCATAAAATCTTAAAAGTTGTTGTCACTGACTTAAAAATCTTAAAATAGACGTTTCGGCTAAAATACTATAACCTTCTTTAGTGATGAAATGAATGTTAATGGCGTCTAAATGTAAATGAGATGTTTATAAGAATGTGAGGAACTCGCTAGGGATTAATTTAGCATTTTGTAAATGTCTGGAATATGCGCGTGGTCATTAATTGAGTTCGGTTCGCGAATGGAATGCCACGCTTCCAAGAACAATCTACGCGACCACAAGGGACAGCGGTCTATGACCTTGACATTATCAAAATCAAATTCGTGGTTGTTTTTCATACAGTGTTGCGCCAAAAGAGAGTTCTTGTCACATGTGAGGACGGCTCTTTTATGTTCTTTTGTTCTAGATCTCAGTGCTCTGGATGTTTGACCGATGTAAAGTTTTTCACAGTTTTTACAATTGATTTTATACACGACACCAGTTGACAGGTCTTGATCGAATTTATCCTTCGGTTTCTTCAGGATCGAACCAACCGTCTTGACGGGTTTATGAGCGACATTTACGTCGAATTGTCCTAAAGTTCTTGCAATTTTTTCAGAGATTCCTTGAAAATATGGCAAAGTAACAAAGCCTCTGTGGCTTTGAAGCTGATTATTTTGGGGCTGATTTGATGCTTTAGGTGGTTTGGTTCTTTGGCAGCTTTTTAACAAGATGCATGTTCATTGATGAACGGGTCCCTTATCAATGAGCATAACATGAGCCTTGGTTTAATTTCTCCCGTTCTTCTGTTCAGTGGCCTTTCCGAGATGGAAAAGTGTATCGTTATAAGAATTGCAGACAAACAGCTTACTACTAGTAAGCTATAATTAACAGGCCACACGACAAGACACAGAAAGTATATTTGACGGCTAGTGGCTAAAAATAGTGAGGTTTTTGTTTTGAACACCGTAAGCGAGACCAGAAGCATGGATTTACACCCCTTTGCGAGACGACAAGCATCCATCCCACGCAGATAGGGAGCTAAACTCCAGATTAAACAGTCCTGGAATAAGCAGTGGGCAGTGACTGTGTGGACAATTGATGGGAAAGTCCCCCTCTGACATTTTAATGTTGTAGTGCCTCTCGTCACACAGAAGTGTACCACCATGCACCAAACTGTTGGGACAAACTAAGAAACCTGTGTTGGACTAGCAGCCCATCCGTGGGAGGCAGCAATTCCCTTGACTGCTTTATACCACGCAATTCAGGATAAGTTCTGCTGGGCACGCTTCGACCGAACGGACTGAATATTAACTTCAATTTCTTGTGACTGTGGGTCTAGCGCGTATTACACTTACGCGCACTAAAACAATGGTTTTCCCCTTTGTTTACTTTGTACTTCATGCGCGCGCTTTTCGTGCGTGCTTACGCGTACAGTTTTTTTGTATGGCGTGGCTAAATCCACCTACTGAAGAAGGGCTAAGCCCGAAACGTTTAGTTTCTCAGAACAAATTCGACAATTTTCAGAGCATTTCAGCTTTAAATACAACTCATATGAGTGTTTTGCTCATTCCTACTGAATTTAAGTTTTCGCGGTCCTGCTTGTTGATGTACTCCGCCCGTTGTATATTCGATGGCGAGGTGAATGTTGTTTGTTTCGTCTGGTGACTTGGCAGAATTTTGATTATTTTAAAACTGCTTAGATGGTCTGAAGAAGTAAATCCGCCGCTTTTCTTTGTGCTAGAAGGGTTTTGGTCTTCGTGTAAAGATTGAAAGTCACACATGGAGTCTTCCACACAGTACACGCTCCATTGCTAGCCTTCGTTACGTCGTCTGCTGATAAACCAAGTTTTTGATGTAGAAATGACTCAAAACGTTCAACCGAGCCATTCCATTTAAACTGAATTTTAGCATTAACAAATACCGTAAATCCTCGAATTAGCACCCCGGGCGCTTATTTCAAATTAGGAGAAGACGGGGGGGGCGCTTATTTAATTTTTATGTTCTTTCGTGACTTGGCGATATAAATCGAACAAAGTTAACTTTGTTTTGGAGCCAAGAAAACGGAATACAGTCGAACCACTCGTAACCAACTATCCAAAATGTCAAGCGTACGTGTCCTAGGTGGTCGGTTTCGGCAGAATGCCGCTTACGAGAGCTTAGACCATACTTGGTCAAAAGTTTGCCTCAGTAGCATATCTGGTAACTGTATAGACGACATGTTTTAAATGTTTTATTCATGTCATCAAAAACTCAATATCGAGAAAAAATCCTGTACTTCCCATTGAAAAAAAAAATCAGTCTCTTGTGCTACCTAGGAATTTGCGATAATGTCTTGTTACCAAATCTCCACTCTATTATCTGTCCAATGGTCGATTACGGGAGGCTAAAAAAGAAAAGAAAATTTCAAACTTTGAGCGTCAAAAGTTGTCGCGATCGCTTACGAGAGGTGGTCGCTTACAAGGGGTTCTAAATATAATGATTTGACTTCAAAACTTTTAGTATTTTAGAAAACTGGTCGCTTACGAGAGGCGGTCGCAACCGGAGATTCGAGTATATCTGATAAGTCACTTGATCATTTGATTCATGATTACTTTTCAGCTTCCTGTTAACTACAGAAGACACACTTCAAAGCAGTTACGTTTCCCTCCAAATAAGATTTCTACAGATCTCTTGCACGCTACTCTTAGCTGGGTCGGCAAGGCGAGTGAGCCTTATTTTCATATTCTGCCGGAGGGTTTCTTTTTTTCCGGTTGCGTTAAATTCATAATTGGAGAACTAAACTCTCAAATGGGTCAAATGGAAATTGCCAATTGGTAAGATGAACTGGCGTAGTTCTTGAAGCGTTTTATGTTCCTCTCTGTTTGGCTGGGTGAGGTGCTCTGTTAGGTTTTCCTTTAGCTAGTAATGTTTCAATGCTTTTCGTCATCACTATACTCTTCCATTAGACGTAAACGCTAAAAAGAGCCACATATGGGGAAGGCTATATGATGTATACAGCAAGCGAGCAAAAAGCGTGTGTTGCTTGGATTTTCAACTGAAACACAGAATAACAAAACGCGAGCGAGAACGTTTTTCTCCGGCTTCATGTCGAAACTTTTGCTTTAGACTAAGGTATTTATGATCTGAATTCTTCTTGAATTCAAATTTTGAGTTGGATCGCCGTTTTTCCGCAATATTTTCCATTTTATGTTGTACTTTTTTGGTCTGCGTATAGACAATACATAACTTCACGGCCTCTCGGAGCACAATGTACTCCAGTCTCTCCAACCCTCTGTGGTCTTGCAGTTGTTAATTTCTCTCCCTTCGACCAATAGCACGTGTTATTATTTCTACCGATAAATTAGGGGTTGACATCGTGTTTCCTTTGACTGGTTCTTCTAGCCAGGGAGGGGAGGTTGTTATGCCGAAACTGAGTTTGATGTGCTGGGAGCTGTTTGTCGCAATGTCCTTGGTTTCTAAGCACTCAAGTAAGCAGGTAACCAAATTACAGGTCATGTTATACAAAAACTACAAAACTCAAAACCACTTCCATCTCTCGATAGCTACTCGAATTCACTGTGGAAGATAAACTTAAGCGTAGCAGGTTAAGAACAATGAGAAATAACACAATACAGTGTATAAATGTTAGCTTGCTGATAATTGGTCCTGTATATTGTATTGTTAAAGCGACGTGTGTTCTGGTCTTCTTTTGTCATGTATAAGAACCTTCGTCTTCTAAAAAGTTATCGATTTCTGTCAAGGCTGAATTGCTGACTTAAGAATGAGTATCGTTTCATCTGATCAGTACCGTACGAGGAGCCGTGTCTGTTTCGGTTTCTCTGTGTTGTCTTCAGTGTTTCAATCAGACATTTCCCTTGTTTTCCTGCCAAAGAATAGAATCGCTTGAACAGTGACGTATGACGGTGCTAGTGCCCGTGCTTTAGTAAGGTATTCTTGGGACGCCCCTAAGTTGTGTGTATGAGATAAAGCGCTTTCGTTTGCAACGCCTTAGAATGAAGGATTAATAAAGCTAACCAGATCGTTTGATGCGAGGCTGCTTAATTTTACGTGACATGAGTTTACGTTCTTACTAATTGTCATGGAAGAGTATCTGTCTTCTCCTTATAGCAACAAGACAGAAAAAAGGTTGAACGTATCTAGATAATTGCTAGTAGGACGCAACGAGAAACACTACATTGAAAACATTTGTGCCTTCCTCGATCTTTAATTAAAAATTCTTCACTGCTGATAAGTTGACCGGTACACAAGATCCTTGTCAGACCAAAAATCGCTTTTCTTTCCATCAATAGAATAACTACACGTCTCATGTATATAAGCATGAGGCACTGACGGCCAGAAAGCCCCGGTGCGGGGTGGGGGTAAGGGAGGGGGGGGGGGGGGGTGTTACGGGAGTCCCATACAAAAATGTCGGGGATGCTCGTCGAAAAATTTGAATAAAAGTTCTAGAGGAGAGCAATCTGGGTGTAACTCTAACTTTGTTTTCAATCCCGACAAAATACCAATTAAAACGAAAATGACAGCGTTAACGTCTTCAGGGTCTTCAAATGCACACTTAGACAGCTAAAACTAATGGGGCTTTTGTCCTGAACACCCTATAAGTGAGAACAGAATCATTGATTTACACCAGCTTCTTAGCGAGACCACGAGCATCAGTCCCCGACTATTTCATTTGGTCGCCTCCTCCCAAGTAGTGAGCTAAACTCCAGATTAAACAGTCCGGGAATAAGCATTGGGCAGTCACTTTTCAAAAATTGACGGGCAAACCCATCCTTCGCTCGCCCCCTCTGACATTTTACTGTTGTAGTGCCTCTCGCCACACAGGAGTGTACCACCATGTTAGAAGAACCTAATGAAAGGTTACGAGGGAAGTAATCTGTGTTGGGCTAGCATCCAATCCGAGGGGAGCCGCAATGCTCTTGGCTGTTTTATACCACGCAAGCCAGGATAAGTTCCAGTTGTGTTGGCCAGTTTGGCTTAAGTGTGACATCACTCCATCGTTAACTAAAAATAGTTCACTATTTCAGTGAGGTCAGCTGTTACAAATCACAGTAGCTCTTAATTTAAACATGCCAGTGATTTTCACCGTTCAAAGAAAAATATCGATATCAAATTTCTCTTTACTGAGTCGCAATATTTTGAGAGAATTTGGGTTTTAGTCAAACGTTTGCAACTGTGATGATTGGGTCTTGTATTCCCGTAACGTGTCTTCTTGCATTTGCCAAAAGATGGTAAGGAGAAATGAGGCTTTCATTACAGGCGCAGATGAAACGGAAAGATTATGGAGGAAGGATAAGATGCCATTGCCACATGAAAATTACAGTCCATAACGACATAAGTAGTTTTGATTATAACAGACTGCCAAGAAGCATTTTTCCTCTCGTGAGAGATCGACAAGTGGCGCGCGAGCTAGCTCACGAGGGACGTGTGGCTGGCAGATAATCACGAGTCTTCGCGAGTCCGTAGAGATTGTAAGTTCAAACCATTGGTTGGAGTTCTGCCTGACCAACACACCCTAAAAAAATGAGCTGTCCATCGTTTGCGCGTGAAAACAACAAATGAAGTCTATTCAGACAGAAAGGAATTGAACTACAGACACCAAAGCACTAATGTTTTGTTCTGCTCAATGTTTTAGTGACATCTGATCAAGGAGCCCCAAGGGTCACATTCTTTGGAATTAGTATGCGAGACAAAATGACAAGGGCTCTTAAAGCGACGTTCCATGATTGGTTTGAACAAGGGAAAAGATTAGCATAATAAACAATCACGATTCCAAGAAGAGCTAAAAAAAGAAAGTAACAAGACTTCATGGTTTCGAGTTGAGTTCCGCGAAAACCTTTGTTTCTGAACACGACATGGATATGAAAACGTTGCTCCATAATCTCCGTGAAGAAGTGTCTTGCTCGGTGTGTTCCGACATATTTACCGATCCAAAACATCTGCCATGCTTACACAGTTTCTGTCTGCATTGCTTGAAACAATGGCATAGGACGAGCAATGGCCGCGACACCATCAGATGCCCAAATTGTCAAGCCGTTAGCAGAGTACCTGAAAGTGGCGATCTGAAAGATCTTCCAACCAGTTTTTATCTGAATGGCTTGATTGATGTAGTGGCAATCAAAGAGTGCAGAAGTAGTCAAGTAAGATGTGGAAACTGCGAGAAGAAAAGCTCCGAGACTTCTTACTGTTTTCAGTGTTGCATATTTTATTGTGAGGAGTGTGTAACAGGCCACAACATCATGCGAAACAATAAAGATCACCGTGTTCTGGCGCTGAAAGACTTTCAAGACAAGGACTATGAGGATGTGCTCAAGCGACCTGTGTTCTGTGCAAAGCAACGGCACGAGAACGAAGAGCTGAAGTTCTTTTGTAAGAACTGTGAAATGACCGTTTGCCAATTTTGTGTTTTGATGGATCATCCTGGTCATGCTTTGGAGCACATAGAAGACGAAGCTGAAAGACAAAAGATTGAAATGAAATCAATGATTGAAACACAGAAGCGTAATTTACAAGCAAAGCTGATTGCTGTTAGTAAACTGAATGAAGACTACGCGAAGATTATACAACGAGGCGAAGAGGTGAAGAGAGACGTTCAGAGGACTGTTGACAATTTAATTGCTAATATTGAAGCGAAGAAGCAAACTATTTTTGCAGCGGTGGAGGACCAAACAGAGAAATCACTGGAAAGTCTAACAACGCAAAAGACCGAAATCGAGAATCAAATAGAGGTGATCAAATCAACGTTGGATAAAGCTGATAAAGTTTTGACACGAAGTGCAAACGCTGAAGTCGTTCAAGTGAAAAAGTCATTACAAACAATATTGGAAGGAGTTGATCAAACTACTAAGCCAACTGAGCGTGACCTGAAAGATCTTCCGACGTTGGATTTCGTGCCAAATCAAAAGATGTTGAAAACTGTCAACACCGAAGAAATCGGAACACTGAAAACACTGCAGCAAACTGAAGCTAGTCAATCTGTCGCTGTGGGCAAAGGACTCGAAGAAGGAACTGTTGGAGTTGACGCACAGTTTGTTCTGACCACTAAAAACACAGAGGGAGAGCAGTGTTACAATAAACATGACCGTGTATCGGTAGAGATCAGGGACGAACAAGGACGAGAATGCGCGACGGAAGTGCGAATAAATGACAATAAGGATGGAAGCTACAAAATCAGCTATTCACCCAAAGATCAAGGCAAATACAAAGTGACAGTAAAGGTAAACGGCAAACACATTCTTGATAGTCCTTTTTCTATTGATGTGAAATTATTTCAGTTAAGACCTGTTTTATCTTTTGGAAAAGAAGGTTCGTCTGTTGGAATGTTTATGAATCCCTGGAGGGTGGCAGTGAATGCCAGGGACGAGATAGCTGTAACTGATTTTGGGAACCACAGAGTTCAAATCTTCAAGAGTGATGGAAAATACTTAAGATCGTTTGGTCGGCAAGGTAACAAAGCGGGCAAATTTAAGTATCCTGTGGGAATAACGTTTCATACAAATGGAAATATTTTCGTAGCAGACGAGGATAACCATAGGATCCAGATTTTCAGTGGGGAGGGTGAGTACGTGGGTATGTTTGGTGGGCAAGGAAGCCTTGATAGTCAGCTCTCTGATCCTTGTGGTTTATCTGTAGACAGTGATGGAAACATCATTGTTGCTGATGCAGGTAACAACATGATTAAGATCTTTTCTCCTGATGGCAAGTTTCTAATGAAGATAGGTGGGCGGGCTTTTTTTACTTATCCTATTCACTGTGTTCAGTGTGATAGATATCTCATAGTGTCAGACTGCAATGAACACTGTATAATGGTTTTTAATTGTAATGGAGACTTTCAGTACAAGTTTGGAAAGGAGGGTGGAGGGGACGGCGAGTTTAAGTATCCTTGTTGTTTGTCAGTAAACAAGTCAGGACACCTGATGGTCTGTGATTCAGGTAATAATAGAATACAAGTATTTGAACTCAGTGGAAAGTTTGTTGGCAAGTTTGGAACAAAGGGCAGTAATTTAGGAGAATTCAATAGCCCACGGTCTGTAGCAGTTCTCAGTAATGGCCGAATTGTTGTGAGTGATGAGAATAACAATCGCATCCAGATACTGGAGTGAGCAATGTACTTTATGAAAAAAGAGAAACTCTAGGACATTAATTCAAAATTCAAAATTCAAAATTTATTTTAGTTTGCAGTTTTTTTAATATGTGGAATTATTTTCTGTGGTAAAACGTTAGAGATGCAGTGTTCACCCAATTTCTTGTGGTGTGGCTCTGTATCGGTTGAACTGTTCTATAATTGTTTTGGGGTTAGGTGGGACGGGTGGGCGGGTGACAAAAACAAATTTGTGTGGCTTGCAGTTGGATGGGAATAATACGTACATCTCTTAAGTTGTATTGTATGAATTATTTTGAAGGACAAGAAAAAACGTTTCTTTTTTTGTTTACTTTACCAGTGGTTATATTATATAATAGAGTGACTAGCAAAATAAGAAAGTAATAAAACCACTTTATGGATTAATTGTTGTAATAAGAACCTCCCCTATAGGAGAAAGGGCTGTTTAGGGGATTTGCCTTTTCTTAATTTAAAGAAGAAACATTTTGTTTCTCAAATTTACTATAGTCGTTGACATTTAATTATCTTTATGTTGTTTTTATAATTAGCAGGTTATTGACAGTCAGTTATGTACTGAAAAATATGTAGTACAATGAACATTGCTTCAATGAACTTACCCAGTTACTAATTGCCTTGACGTTTGTATTTTCCTTATACTCAATAGCAGTATTTGTTAGCTGCAGTGCTACAGTTAAACCCCACTTTACGAATGACCGCTTTAAAATACGGACACCTTGAGCCTTATGGAAATTGATTTTAGTTCCTAGCTCCAACATTTTTTCTTAACTTGACCAGTTTAAGACAGACACCTGAATTATAGGAACACTCAGTGTGGTCCTGACGGTGTTTGAGAAAACGGGGTTCGACTGTATCTGTAGGTTAAAATACATGTTTTTAAAGTTTGTATTTTTAGCTTTAGTTTATTGGGACTTTAAAGTTAACTGCTTTAATGATGAAACGTTTTGTAGAAAGAGCTGTTAGCAATGATGAGGAGCAGTGAATAGCTTTTGATATGAAATAATTGTAAAATCTTCATTTACCTTGATAATGTAAATAAACAAAGTGTGAGTTCAGGAAAGTCTCTCTTTGCTTTGAGTTTACTTTTTAGTTTATTATGTGAAAAAAAATTGTTAGAGATCGTAAAGAGAGGTTCATAGATTCTCCAGTAGAATGGGCCGAATAAGCTTGTTTAATAAGGTTTCATCGTATTTAACTCTGTTCTTTTGTGACTGCGTTATAAATTGAAAAAACTTGTTTTGGAGCCATGAAAACGAAATACATGATAAGTTACGTGGTCATTTGATACATGATTACGTTTCAGCTTCCTGTTAACACGAGCCCAGGTCGAACCATAACTTTATCTCTTTGTTGTGTTCAGATAGAGAAGATACACTTCAAAGCAGTATACGTTAACCTTTCCCTCCCTACAGATCTCTTGCACGCTACTCTAAGCGGGTCGGCAGGACGAACGAGCACTATTTTCATATTCTGCAGGGTTTCTGTTTTTCCGTTAGCGCTAAAATCAGACGTGGAGAACTGGGCTCGCAAAAGGAAATCAATGACAATAAGTTAGATAAAGTGGCGCCGTTCTTAAAGCGTTTTATGTTTCTTTCTGTGTAGCTCGGTATTGTGCTCCGCCAAGTTTTCTTCTTGGAAGCAATGCTACAATGCTTTTCGTTGTCACGGCGGATACTGTCCCACAGGAAGTTAACGCCGAAGAGCCATTTTGGGAAAGGCTAGATACAAAAAGAGTATGACACTTATCCAAACAAAAGAGCAATCTGACGGATTTTTCAGTAGAAGCCAACCTAAAACCAAATAATGAAAGTAGAACCCCTGGGAGTCACGCTTACATACATACATACACGCATACATACATACATAA
The DNA here is from genome assembly GCF_042242905.1 of Orbicella faveolata. Taxonomy (NCBI): domain Eukaryota; kingdom Metazoa; phylum Cnidaria; class Anthozoa; order Scleractinia; family Merulinidae; genus Orbicella; species Orbicella faveolata. The sequence continues at coordinate 2,475,719 of NW_028301542.1, read as the reverse complement.
ACTTTATTTAAGCTCGAATTTCAGAGTAGCTTGAGAAGCTAATATTTTTGGGAACAAAATATTTGATAACGAAAAATTAAAATAGAAATTGCTATTTACATATTTACAGTTGACTTATATTAACTAATTATAAAATTGTCATTTACATGTTTCATGAATTGGCTTTACTGATGTGCTTTTTGAAGTCTGAGAAGTTACATAACGTTATAAAATTGGGTAGAGAATTCCATTCTTTTGTTGCCAGATAAGTAAAGGAGTGGAGACCAAAAGTTGTAGTTTTAGGTTCGAGCATTTGCAGTATATAGTTTCCACGCGTGTTGTATGAAGTAGAACGGAACGAGAACATGTTTCTCATATAGGCCGGATAGCTAGTGAAAAATAGACTTTTGTACAAAATAGTAAGGAATTTACAGATGCGTTGATCATGAAGTTGGAGACAGTTTACCTTGTCTAGCAGCACATTATAAGGCGATTCAAAATCGCTTAGAATGAATCTTAGAATCCTTTTGTTAAGACCTTCTATTTTGTCCCTGATGTTTGCACTGCAAAAGCGCCAAACTGTTGAGCAATAATCAAAATGAGGGAGTATGTAGGCCTTATACAGTTTCACTAAAATATCTTTGGAAATAAGGTTTCTGAACCTAAGCATTACATTAAACTGGTTGTTGACTTTTTTGCAAATAAGAGATATGTAATTGTGAAAATTTAAATTGATATCAATGTTCATTCCTAAAGTGTCAATTGAGTCCTTTGTAGGAAACGGGAAGGTGTGTTCCGATTTTCCCAGGATCAAAGCCTGATGTTTGCTTTCATTGACCAACATTCCATTTTGCCGGTACCACCGGTTTGCTGTCTCGACTGCGTTACCCATGCGCCCATCTAGCGCAACAGGATCACTATCCGATGAATATATTTGGTGATCGTCTGCATAAGCATTTAACTTAACATCCCCGCAAACAGGAAAATGTCATTTATGAAAATATTGAAAAACATGGGACCGAGGACGCTTCCCTGAGTCACGCCTCGTCTTGCATGTAGCCACTCTGAAAAAGTATCCCCTATCTTGACCCTCTGATTCCTTGAGGAAAGGTAGTCCTTAATCAGGGCACAACTTGCCTGGTCCAATCCGTAGGCTTTGAGCTTCGCAAGAAGAAGAGAGTGTTGGATTACATCAAACGCCTTTGAAAAGTCCATAGATACAACTGCCACAGTGTCCCCTTGATCTCTCATCCTTCTCCATTCCTCCGTCATGCGTAGTAGGGAAGTTTCACAGCTGTGAAATTTCCTATAAGAGCTGATATAGTCCGATAGAATCGAGCTATAGAAATCACCAAGTTGCGCTGCCAGGAGCCTTTCAAATATATTATTTAGCGCAGGAAGTACAGTAACCGGCCTGCAATTTGCTTTATTTAGTTCATCGTCCAGCCCGTGTTCATCGTCCTTTTTGAATAGTGGTGTAATCTGCCCCATCTTCCAAGATGCCGGACACCTACTCTGATCAATAGAGCAGTTGACTAGCACTGTCAGCGGCTTGGCGATCGCAGAAGCAGAATCCTTAATCAGCCCGGGCGGTAACATGTCGTACCCACATGCTTTGCGCGTATTCATGTGTTTAAGCATTTCTTCTACCAACACCATGTTCGTGTGATGGAAGCTAAACTGTTCTGGTGCATGTCTTTGCGCATTACGAATTCCCAAAATACCCGGATGATTCACGAAGTCTTCTCCAAAATCACTTTCCTTTACATCATCAGCATTTTCCGCCACCTTGACGAAGTGATTGTTCATCAACTCCGCAATCTGTTTCTTATTTGTGATGGGAACTTTTCCTTAAGAACTATGTCATTTGCTTGTTTAGTTTTACTGTTTAAGAAGGGGTGAAATGTATCCCAGAATTCACGCGGATTCTCACGCCCACTTTCCGATTTCTTTTTGAAGTGCTCTTTTATCGCTTTCCGTCTGAGAGACATGCATTTGTTTCTTTACCGTTTATACAGCTCGTAATTACAATCTGTGCGATCCCGCATGAATATTTTCCACAACTTGTTGCGATGTCTAATTGCCTTGCGCCAATCTTCTGTCATGTACGGCACCTGGTTTCCTCTGATGTGTGTTTGTTTTACGGGGGCGTGTTCATCAAGAATGCCCGAGTACAATTGTTTAAACGCGTACAGCTTGTCGTCAACATCGTCAAACACTTCTATCACGTCAAGAAACGGGACTTTATGCAAATCGTTCAGCATCTTTTCTTGGCTGTAAGACTTGAGACTCCGAAAACAAATCTTTTGCGATCTTAAAATCGGCGCTCTGGATCAGAGAATGCAATAAACAAGAGAGTGATCACTAATTTACGTATCTACATCATCAAAGTTCAAAGCTGTTTTCTTGTTGTTGGTCAGGATAACATCCAGCAATGTTTTTGAAGTTCTAGCTTTTCGAATTGCTTTGTTTATAAGACAATGGAGATCGAAAATGTCCAACAAATCCAGCAGAGTTCGGCCATCCTTAAGAGGCTTATCCGGGTCCAGGAAGTCCGCGTTTAGGTCTCCCAAGTAATACACGTTGCGAGAGACCGCGATAGTAGCCTCAAAGATTGATGATAGTTCACATTTCCATACAGTTTTGGGAACGCTCGGTGGTTTATACATCCCAACAACAGGATTTTACCGCTTCAGTTTAAGTTTGTAGTTTCTAGAGCAAAGAAGGATATTTTTAAGTTTTCTTTCTTGCCACGAACAATCAATGAATGGAACTCTCTTCGTGAGGATATTGTGCCGGAATACACCGTTCGTAGATAGCTTTAAATCAAAGTGAGTTTTTAATATTCCACGGCATTAGTTTTAGTTGGATTTTTAAATTTTTTGGATATTTTATTGTATTATTTTTATTTAGAGTTTTTATATTTATTTTTTTATGTTTTTAATATCCCAGTGTATTATCTTTATTTAGATTTTTAAAGTTGGCGTGATATCTCAAGGATTTTACCGAATTAACTGAGTAGAGATGTAGATGTAAAGTGCGTTCTCCAGCTTTCGGCTTCTCTGTCTTCTCTTCAGTGTTTCAATCAGAATGCATACAAGTAAACATTTCCCTTGTTTTCCCGCCAAAGAATAGAATCGCTTGAACAGTGACGTATGACAGCGCTAGTGTCCCTGCTTTAGTAAGGTATTGTTGGTACGCCCCTAAGTTGTGTGTATGATATACAGCGATCTCGTTTATAAAGCCTTGGAATGAAGGATTATTAAAGCTGACTGGATCGTTTGATGCAAGACTGCTTGATTTTTCGCGAAATAAGTTTACTTTCTCACTAAATATCCTGGGAGAGTATTTGTCTTCTCATAGCAACAAGACTGAAAAAACAAAAAGGTTGAACGTATCTAGATAATTGCTAGAAGGAGGAAGTGAGAAACACTCCATTGAAAACATTTAATTTGTTTCTTTCCAGGAGCCATAATCGGGGACGGAGACCGTAAGTCTCGGGATTCGCGCGCACCTATGATATGGGACAATTTTTCTATTTTTAGAACAAATTGTGCCATCCTGACGTCATATATCCGCGCGGATTCACGCACATGTCATGGGTTCTCGCGTGGATGTTGTCACGTTGCGTGATCAAATAGTGAGAGCTGAGAGATTCTCTTGCGTATTTTTCACAGCGATGGCAGGGAATAAGGCAGGGAATACGAACCAGGGCGCTTATATGTAGTTTCATGCTGTGAGCTAACGGAAAAGGTGGGTTTTTCAGGATCGAAAACAAGAATTCAATCTCGCGCTGGGAATGAATAATAAGATCTGCTCACGCTAGTTGTAAGCTTACGCGTATGTTTTTGCGTTTGTTCTGACTTAAGAATATAGCAAGACATGAAACTCTCTACTCTGGTATTGAGTTAATTTGTGAGTTTCTCAGACAATGGTTCATCATAACCAAAACCTGTTTTGATGGTTTCTTATTGTTTCTGCTTGTTTGGTGAGTTTGCAAAAGTTTTTGAAAGGAAAGTCTGACGCGTACAATTAGCTCATTTGCATAGTGCAGCTCGTGCACTTTCAAGTCCGAGTCACGGTGTTTTCAATTGTCAACAAATCTCGACAAAGATTTCTTTCGTTATCTTTTGTACTGAGATGCTGAAACAAATTTCACGAACGCAAAAAAGGCTACTAACATCATGTGTGTTTCTTCAACATAAGTATAGTGAAGTTTTACACTGCGAAAATGAAAATAGACAAGGAGTTTTGATAACTCGATCAACAGAATCGAAATCGTTATTCCAAGTTGATTAAAGAAAGCGTCATCGTAATTTTGCTGATTATTTCTGCTTTATTCACATATTTTCAGCTTAGCTTTTAATATTTTCTCAAACATTTATCAATCTTAAACATTTTTAAGAACTATAGAGTTATTGTTTGAGCTCGATGTACGCTTTCACACGAAAGTGCGGCGGAAGTACAATTTGTCATGTTTACTGACTGTACAAAACACGCATCGGCGGGCGCTCTCATTCATCGGCAACAGAGAATTTACTGGATTTTTACACGAATAAAACTGAACAGTATCTACGGACGTAAAGTTATTAGGCCTTGATGAAACATCAAGCGTTGCTTACAATTCAAGCGAAACTCAAACTAGCAATTATTTTGTTTTACTTTTCGGTCGCGATAGACTGACAAATTGCTCGCAAGCGTGTGGCAAGAGGAGCTAGGAAACTATGAAGTCTTGAAGCTCTGCTATATCTAAATATATCCAGCTAGATTTTTGGCTGTGTAACGGAAGAGCTGTTAATCTTCAACATACGTGAAATTTAAAGTGGAGTAATGTACAGCTCATGTAAAAGAAGCATCTGTCGGAACACAACTTGGTCAGCGATATATAATATATAGATTTAGGCCAGCCTAAAAGCGTAGCTCCTGGGCCGGGTTGTTCAGAGCCCGAGTAAGCTAACCCAGAAAAAGGTAGAATTTTGATTTGAGTTTTGTAACTTTGCGGTGAGGTTTCTGTATATTGTTTGGCCTTCTGTTTTGAGTTTTAATAATCACCATATACACAAAACAAAACAGCAAAACACATTTGTAGAGAAGAAAAAGTTATAATTCGATTAACTTTTAATCCTGGGTTAGCGTAAACTGGCTTCCGAGCAATCCTGCCCTGTTTCCAACAAGCTAACCCAATATGAGCCCGCGATCCAATCGATAACCAGCGCTTGGTCAGCGGTCAACTTCAAGAAAACACGTGACCTCGAGGAGCTGTAAACCTGAGCCCGCGATATGGTCACGTGATACTGGTCAGCGGATACCTTGTATTGACAGGTATCAATTGATCATAACATGGATGTCCAATATCAAGGAAGTACACGGTAAACCAAGGCTGCATGTCTCTGTCAACCTATTATTTGGAGGATGGCCGCCATGTTGGGCAACTCCGCCGTCGCCGTCGCCGTCGCCGTCGTCGTCGTCGTCGTCGTGCGTACGCGCCCACGAGCAATACCGCTAGCCATGATAACCATGAGAAAATCAACTCATGGGTTTCCTTTTCTTTCCCATATGAGTATGGGGCTCCGCTTGGCGGCCCTTCGGGCCGTCGGAGCTCCGCTATAAGCTTACAGCGGAACATACCTAAATTCGACACTGTCTTACTTCACTCAAACTGGAGCAGCTTACGACGAAAATACTTAAGCAAAATTCCAACAGACGTAAACGCGTTGCGTTGTGGGCCAAAAACATGAAAAATCTCGGGAATTTTGAAGGCCATTTCCCCCGCGCGACATCCGCAAAAATCCTCGCAGCATGTACGCGCGTGTGCCGTAGGCGATGGCGCAATTTGTTCTAAAAATAGAATTATTGTCCCATATCATGGGGACAACCCCAATACTAGAAATGGCGCGCGCTTACGGTCTCCGTCCCCGATTATGGCTCCTGTTCTTTCTCAATCTTTAACTGAAAAGTTCGTTACTGTTGATCAGTTGACCGGTACACAAGATCCTTGTCAGACAAAAACGCATTTCATTCCACCAATAAAATAACTACACGTCATATGTATATAACCATGAGACACTGACGGTTAGCGAGCATCGAGCTGTGGGGAGGGGAAGAAGGGTGGCCTATACGAAAAGGTCGGGGATGCTTGTCGGAAAATTTGAATTAAAGTCCTAGAGGAGATCAACCTGGGTGAATCTCTAACTTTATTTTCGATCCCTACAAGATACCGCTTAAAACGAAAACGACAGCGTTGACGTCTTGAGGGTCTTCAAATGCACACTTAGACAGCTAAAAATAGCTCACTATTTCAGTGAGGTCAGCTGTGACAAACCACAACAGCTCTTAATTCAAACTTGCCACTGATTTTCACCGTCCAAAGAAAACGATCGATATCAAATTTCTCCTGACTGAGCCGCAGTATTTCTTTAAATAATGTTGAGAGAATTTGGGTTTTAGTCAAACCTTTTTAACTCTGATGATTGGGTCTTGTATTCCCATAACGTGTCTTCTTACATTTGCCATAAGATGGTAAGGAGCACGGGGGGCTGGCAGCTACCTTTGATCTCGCCGCTTTTCCGGTTCCTATGATCGCCCCAGTAAAGAAATCTGTCAATCATTTGAGAACCATAACGAGCATGCGCATAACGCGAAAATAACGCGAGGAAACCGAAACATGTTTCGCCGCCACTTTTGTTCAGGATTTGCCTTCGATTCGATAACTTTTTATTCGCTGTTAGCATTTTTTAACGACAGCTCTGAGACAATCAGGATTAAGGGAATAAAGGACCAGCTTTGTGCTATTTTCCTGGCGAGCGTGGTTGCATTCTTGGTTGCCTGGAGAGGTTTCCCCGTCTCACTGCCTCTTCATATGAGCCCGGTCAACCGGACTGGCTCGGTTTCCGAGATCTCGCCTCGCCACTCCCTCCTTCGTAAAACTTTCGATGTGTTCATATGAGAAGCCAGGCTGGCCCAGTTACCGAGATCTCGGGTTTTGCGACCGAGATCTCGGTAACCGGGATGAAAATTTTCCCATATGAACACTTCAGCCCGGGCAACCGGGACGCAACTCTTTAGACGAAATAGCTTCGCTTTCGCGACATAGCGGCCAAAATGGCATGATTTTTGCCTGGCTATCTCTAAAACGGGGAACGGGAAACGAGGAATCGAGGAACGGGGAACGGGGAACGGGGAATCTCTAAAAGGGGGAATCTCTAAAAGGGGGAATCTCTAAAAGGGGAAATCTCTAAAAGGGGGAATCTCTAAAAGAGGGAATCTCTAAAAGGGGGAATCTCTAAAAGAGGGAATCTCTAAAAGGGGGAATCTCTAAAAGAGGGAATCTCTAAAAGGGGGAATCTCTTAAAGGGGGAATCTCTAAAAGAGGGAATCTCTAAAAGGGGGAATCTCTAAAAGGGGGAATCTCTAAAAGGGAGAATCTGTAAAAGGGAGATCTCTAAAAGGGGGAATCTTTAAAAGCGGGAATCTTTAAAGGCGGAAATCTTTAAAAGTGGGAATCCTTTAAATGGGGAATCTTTAAAAGCGGGAATCTTTAAAAGCGGGAATCTTTAAAAGCGGAAATCTTTAAAAGCGGGAATCCTTAAAAGTGGGAATTTTTAAAAGCGGGAATCATTAAAAGCAGGAATCATTAAAAGCGGTAATCTTTAAAAGAGGGAATCATTACAACTGAGAATCTTTAAAAGTGGGAATCTTCAATGCTTATGGCCTGCGAACATACTCTCAAGTGGGAAATTTGCGAAACGAAATTGCAACGCTCGGCTCGGCTTCCCTTCGCTCGCAAATATTTCTTTTCGTCCGTTCCACACGCTCTCGCTAGAACGCCTGTTCGCAGGATAAAATACCTTTTAATAAATGTTTTTAAAAACCAGGTAAAGTTTATTATTAGTAGTTATTACTGCCTCTGACATTCCGCAATCTAGTCATTTTACAGGAAATGTCACAGGAACGCGCAAAGGTCAAGTTTAAAAACTGATCTCCTCAGGGAATATCTCTGTCAGGTTATATCTGTCAGAATATATATCTCAGGTTTATATGTATATGCCATTTTGTTCCACACGTTGGTCGATGAAAGAAAAACGACAATACGGGATTGTTATTCGCTGACGAACAAATTTTAACCTACATTTTATCCGGACTTGTTCTTTGCGACCACTTTCGCTAAGATGTCGCGACAAGATCGGTTGTCATCGTTCACTGTGCTAAAACATACCTGGTGAGGCGTTCAATTTCAATTGTTGACAGCCCTAGGTTGTTTAACGTTTTGAAAATTTTGCCGATATGTGCTGAAGTTTATTACAGCGTCAGTTTACAGACATATAGATTATCTTCCATTGAGGAAATTTCAAACTCCATTACAATAATTTTCTAGTTACAAAAAAATTGAATCGCGGGCGACCTGGGAAACCATATGAATGCATGAATCGCCAACTGCTCGCGGGAGGTTTGATTCAAGGCGTCGCATCGGTGGTAAGGACAGTTTCATGCCAGTTTTTCACAATACTTCCTAGAGAAATTCATTTGTTCTAGTCAGAGATTTTGGTGGAAATTTGCTCAGTATAATCAGTGATTCCTTGCTAATCCAGACCGCTCTTTGCGCCATGCCGTCAGGTGGAGAGGAATTTAAAGTTCCACTGCCATTTACTTTTCGAAAGAAAAAGGTCGCTAAGTTCCAAGGTCTTCCACATTTTAAGTGGGATGACCTCGGCACACAAGATGTTATCGAACAAGGTTCATTTGGTGCCGTATTAAGAACTAAATATTCCCAGAACGCTCGTGAATCAGTAGACGTCGTAGTGAAGAAACTGCTCTCGTCCTCTGCGGGCTTTGTTGAAGCTTTTGCCAAAGTGGCCACGTTGTTGTCACAGCTACGCCACGAAAACATCGTCCAGTTCAAAGCTGTTTGCCATTACCCCATGGCAATTATGCTAGAGTACGTGTATTTCGATATTGAAGTTTTCGGCGGTGAAGGAAAGCTGAGCTCGTTAAACGAGTTAATGTACCTTATCGACAGTCAAGACTGCAATGGAATAGAGGGCGCATTTATGGATAAGATTGCCGCTGATGTTGCAGGAGGACTGCTCTACTTGCACAAAAATGGAATAGCGCACAGGGACTTAAAGTATGTTGGTTAGCAATCACCACTATCGTGCGGAGACGGATCGAAATAAGATAGCTTACGCGTGGAAACACGAGCCTGTGATATCTAAGCTCACTGATTTTGGCGAAAGCCGATCGCTAGATATCCAAACGAGATCTGTACGTCACTCCTGAACTAAGAATATAGATAGAACCTTTAGGGCTCAGAACATAGGCACATATCGTTGCCAGGTTTGTTAGTTTTGTTCTGTTGTTTTGGAGTGCTTGACGAAATCCTGCTCTCTGGTTTAATTTACGATAAAGGCAGATATTGTTCAGTCGCCATCGATTTGTAGGAGCTGGGAAAACACTAAGAAAACACTAAGAATATACTGTTATGAAAATTTGTTATTTGCTTTTGTGGTTTAGAATAAATTAAATTATCGTTTTGCCTACAGGAAAAAAAAGCACGAGAGTAATATCAGGAGTGAGGAGTGTAAAAAATTTACAGATTGCCCCTTTTAGAGATTGCCCCTTTTAGAGATACCCTCTCTTAGAGATTCCCCCTTTTAGAGATTCCCCCTTTTAGAGATTCCCCCTTTTAGAGATTCCCCCTTTTAGAGATTCCCTCTTTTAGAGATTCCCCCTTTTAGAGATTCCCTCTTTTAGAGATTCCCCCTTTTAGAGATTTCCCCTTTTAGAGATTCCCCCTTTTAGAGATTCCCTCTTTTAGAGATTCCCCCTTTAAGAGATTCCCCCTTTTAGAGATACCCTCTCTTAGAGATTCCCCCTTTTAGAGATTCCCCCTTTTAAAGATTTCCCCTTTTAGAGATTCCCCCTTTTAGAGATTCCCTCTTTTAGAGATTCCCCCTTTAAGAGATTCCCCTTTTTAGAGATTCCCCCTTTTAGAGATTCCCCCTTTTAGAGATTCCCCCTTTTAGAGATTCCCCCTTTTAGAGATTCCCCCTTTTAGAGATTCCCCCTTTTAGAGATTCCCCCTTTTAGAGATTCCCCCTTTTAGAGATTCCCTCTTTTAGAGATTCCCCCTTTAAGAGATTCCCTTTTTAGAGATTCCCCCTTTTAGAGATTCCCCCTTTTAGAGATTCCGCCTTTTAGAGATTCCCCCTTTTAGAGATTCCCCCTTTTAGAGATTCCCCCTTTTAGAGATTCCCCCTTTTAGAGATTCCCCCTTTTAGAGATTCCCCCTTTTAGAGATTCCCCCTTTTAGAGATTCCCCCTTTTAGAGATTCCCCCTTTTAGAGATTCCCCCTTTTAGAGATTCCCCCTTTTAGAGATTCCCCCTTTTAGAGATTCCCCCTTTTAGAGATTCCCCCTTTTAGAGATTCCCCCTTTTAAAGATTCCCCCTTTTAGAGATTCCCCCTTTTAGAGATTCCCTCTTTTAGAGATTCCCCCTTTAAGAGATTCCCCCTTTTAGAGATTCCCCCTTTTAGAGATTCCCTCTTTTACAGATTCCCTCTTTTAGAGATTCCCTCTTTTAGAGACTCCCCGTTCCCCGTTCCCCGTTCCTCGATTCCCCGTTCCTCGTTTTAGAGATAGCCATTTTTGCCTCGTATGTATTTCCTCTTTAGGAGTAGGCGAATTAGCTTTATTAGTAAAGTTACAAGAGTCCACAAAGCTGCGACAGCCGCGAACGATACAAGCTTATGTTCCACCATTTTGGTTGTGTTTCTTGGATTTTATTCCGGTAGACCGGGCTGAAATTTCCCATATGAACAGACAACAAAATTCGTCCCGGTAACCGAGCCAGCCCGGTTACCCGGCTCATATGAAGAGGCCCTCAGGAAGAGAACGAAGCTGAAGTTTTTATTTTGCTGTGGAAATTTCAAGGTTGATTGCCTTCCATCTTCGCACCGACTAATTCTTCTTCTCTAATTTCTGTGGAAAAAGAGCGATGTCGAACTGTTTCATGTTTGCCATCATGATATATCGCGAAGCCTCCGAACGTAAGTCTTTAAAACATTCTCAACTGTTCAGAGTTGTACATTTAATTAAACTTGAGCTTACATTAAACAAGCCTTTCTGTCTAAAGTTTTTTCCGTCTTAACTTACTGTCTTATGAAAGACTGCATTTACTTTATGATTTTCCTGTAATATGTTGAGTGTGAAGACTTTTTTTCGAGTAATTTAAATCATGAAACTTGAAGGCAGTTGCAGGTCAGTCAACAACATTGAAAATAACTACCGGTTTGCATGTCTCGATAATACAGCGATAAATTTCAGAGGTTTTGAAACCTCCATCCTTAACTGTTCAGTACCAATGTGAACTCGCAAATTTGAAATCATTTTTCTGCTTCTGCATATGGGAATGTCCAAAATGGACTATTTGTTAGGCTTAGACTCAATGTGAACCCTTACTAGTATTTCATTTACAAGTTATTGACCCGTGAAAATAAAGAAAGCAGTTGCTCACATGCTTTGGCATAGTTTGTACTGGTGATAAGCATCAGTTTTATTTGTGTGATGGGAGAAAGCTCTGTAATACCTCTGGATATCAAAATAGGGCTGCCATATACTCATCTGCTAAGAGAGATAATTTATGGAATAGACCCAGGGAAGGCAAATGAGCCATGTTACCTGTAGTTGAGTGCTAGTAATGAGGTAGGCAGGTAAAATGGTCATTCATCCAGACAACTAACTTTAACTTGGGCAAACCTGAGTCGGCAGAACCTCCACAACATTTAAAATAGGCCAATTTTGAGACTTGGCTTTAAGGCTTTCGAGAATAACAAGACATCAAGCGCAGGGATCGGTAACAGTCATTCAGCCCCCAAGTCTATTAGCCCCTAACCATTTAAACCCCAACCAGAAGTTGATAAGTCCTCATCCAGAAATTAAAAAAAAAACTGTATATTTCTTGTTCTTTAAGCATGAGTAAAGGGCTAATCGACTTGTAGTTGATTGAGAGGGGGCACAAAAAATTAGTGCCAGGGAAGGGGTTACAGAGAGAGCAACAAAATGTGGTGGTAAAGTCAAACTTCCTGCACACTCTCCATCTCAATGACTTGACTGGACCCATTATTTAAGCCGTTAAGTCAAGAATATCAAAACAAAAGTCTAAGGATGACTATGAAGAAACAAAAACAATCAACGACACAACTATTGTGTCGTAAACAAAGAGATGGTGATGAATTCTTAATTCTGCCGAGGGACCTATCCAGTATTCGCTTTCATAAATAATGCCAAAATGCTTTGCCTGAAACTGAAACAGTCCTCTTGTAGTAACGTAACAGAAAAGCGCCATATGAAACCTGCTTTAACCCTGTCAGTTAAACGCAAACAAAAAGGGTCACGAGGCTGTTAAGCTGTTCAAAAGAAGCAACCCTTACCATCAGGGAGTCCGGAAATATAGAAATACTTCAGTTTATCCCGTTGATAGGACACCGCTGCAAAAAATGCTCGAATGAAATATTCATCCCTGCAATCTGGCTCACACCGTGGAGTTCCCGCTCGCAGTTTTACTTTGGAATATTTATCCCCGATGCCTCGATCAAAATGTCCAAGATTTAGATGTAGGGCAAGTGGAACTTTTTCTTAGATGTTTGAACGTGAAATATGCGCGACGTTTACAAAACTTTACAAACGCATCCCGCTCACGGAAGTCCGCCATGTTTGTTTTCCACAAGCCAGTACTTAGTCTCGCTCAGCAAAATTTCTTAACTGGGACGATCATAGAAATTCGGTTCCAGGCCTCGCTGCTTGCCCCCGCCCCTCGTAAGGAGAAATGAGGGCGAGACAATTGGACTTGGCGAAGAGCTGGGACGAGACAAGAAGAAACCCAGGGGAATTGGGTCGGGGCTGTTAAGAGAGGAGAAGGTGAGGGTAATACTGTACCAGTGAGACAAAAAAGAAACCAAGGAAGTAGGAGTTAAGCTAACAGAGGGAGGGGAAGGTGAGGGCTGTAAGAGTGAGACATTAAGAAAGCGGTGGGACTGGGAATGAAGCTAACTGAGAGATAGGAACAGGGTAAATCGCGTATTAATCGCCTGAAAATAGACTTTTGCGAAGTCCTTTCTATATTAGTGTTTCTAGGGTTCCTTTCGTCGCCCACCGTCGCTGAAGTAGCTCGACTTTACAACTTCTTCCCTTGGTAGCAAGTCTCGTGACTCAGCGACTAAACATTAACGGTCGACTGGCTTGTCCACAGTTATCACAAGACTGTATTTTCGATTAAAAATTCAAACTGATCTAGATATTGATGTCCTTTACTGACTGAAGGTGGAGTTTTGTTTATCATGATCATTAAAAACAACTCAAAAGCGCGTATGATACCAAACGAATATATTAAAGGACTTTAACATTGAAATAATTACTGTTGAATTAGTAAACGACAAGGAAATGAGCGCAGTAAACTAACTTCATTGTTAACCGTTGGCTGGATTTATACTAGAGACGGATCATCCGTCTGGGATGAACTTGGGCAAAGAAGGATAGCAGTAGTTCATCCAATAATTCGTCTGTGTATAAATACGGGCAAACAGACGGACCATCCATCTAGACGGTTATCCACGAAAGTTCGTGGGTCAAGACGAACTATCACGATAATGCGTCTGGACGGATGATCCGTCTGTTTGCGCGTATTTATACACAGACGAATTATCGACGAACTATCGTTCTTTGCCCAAGTTCATCCCAGACGGATGATCCGTCTGTAGTATAAATCCGGCCATTGAATCAGTAATTTTGATTTGAACATAACTTGACGTTTAGAGTTGAGAAAACACATAGAAACGAAACCAACCTATTTCATTGGATATAAAGAGGAACTTTCATAGACATAATTGGCAGAAATGTCAGTAACGAACTATTAAAAACAATGGACAATGGTAAATGACGAACTGGAAGGAACATGAACATTGCGTCATAAAAATTTTGCAAACCGAACAATTTCTAGGGCAACATTTTCCTCGTTTTTTTCAAAAATGATAACTGATTTTTCACTGCGTTATACTTAATGAACCTTTCCATGTTAACGTTGGCAATCGACCAAGAGGACATCCGGAAAGAGAACGAAAAGTTGTTATGGCGCGTGGACTGTATTTGCTTTTCTAGGAATGAGAAATGAACCTGACAAAGATTTGGTTCGCGAACGACAAGTTTTAAAACCAACCAAAATTAAACAACCCAGAGGATCACTAATGAACCAATCGCCAGCAGTTCTTGTCAGGATATGACCCCAAGCCGAACGTTTATTTCGCAGGTAAGAACATCTGCTTACACAACATTCACGAAGGGCCTGTTCATCGATAGAAACAAAAATTGAACCAGCAGGAAGAAGAATGAATTTAGATCGAACTCTAAAGTTGGCCCGCCTAAATTTCTGCAATTCAAACAGATTGTGTGTATGTTCTTGATATTCAGTAGCAAGTCAAACTAGTGATGTGAGCATTAGATAAAACATAGTAAAGCAAACTGAAATGAAATCTTCTGTTGAGTCCGTAAAATTTAATATCAAAAACGTCATGATGCAGTTTTTAACCCCGCACTTTCTAGACGTGTAGACGAGCTTTATTTTAGTGCTGTCGCTGGACACTCATCAATTATCTCCATATCTTTGACGAAATTGCACATTTGACAACTGTAATTGAAAATATTCAGGGTATACGCTTTCATGATAAATTTGCTTTTTCCTTTCCAGTAGGTCCTCACACAGGTTTTAGCGTTCTTTCTTTAGATTTCGCTTCTTGTTTGACTTGTTTGTATACAAATATTATTAATGAGTAGTGAATAATTATGCACAATCAAAGTTTTAATCTTTATTACTGTTTTCTGCTTTACACTGGTGATTAACCTGCAGCCCTCTTAAGAATTCATCACGTTGCTTATGACTGGAAAAACCTTTCATCTGAAAAACATTTTTATCGTAAGGTTACTTTTTGTAAGTCAAAGATAGAAAGTTTTAGCCGGTAGAATTTGTTCTGTGGACATTGAATTAAATATTCAGATTTTTGCACACAAGGTGGTGCCGTGACCTTTCCTTATTTTGATAACAATAATTTCGATTTAAGAATCAAGCTCTCTTTTAGAAAGAGGTCTTACTTTTCACGATAGTTCGTTTCCGTCTTTACTGGAAAAAGTCGCTGTGTGGCTCTCTAAGTTTAATGTTTATTCTCCGTAATTCTGCTCTTGAGTTTTAGCAAATCTAAATTAAACAATGCAAACAGTAACGCGAACTGTTTACCATTTATATGGCTTCAAAACACCAATATAAATCGAAACAATTACGCTGACTTGAAAAAATTTACTCAGTGACTAGTGAGGTCGAAAATGTTGAGGTGATCAAGTTTTTGGACCTTCTAGAAATTAAACTTGCAGGCTATAGCTACACTTGATCGAGATTTGCATGAAAATGACATCATCGCAATTGAAAAACAAAGAAGTTTGCTAGGTTTGCTGCCACAAATAGATAAATCAATATATAATGATCCAAGGCTTGGCGATTTCGATTTACATGCACTGATTGGCCGCCATTACCATTATATCATTAAGAAATATTCCTGCTATTTGGTAAGAGATGTAAGAGTTTGAAAAGCATAACATTACATATAGTTTTTTATCTTTAAGTCAAACGTCTGCCGTCATGGTGTATTTTATATCTGTATATTGAAGTATAATTACTTATAACTTACTCATTACTGACGTATAATACTAACTCAAGCAACAGTGTTTTAGTTACTGAATACCATTTCTAAGTTCAAGTTTTGAAGACAAATTTTTTTTTAAATCGTCTAAACTCGAGGGCAATGATTTGCACTGTTTTTCGCCCCAGGAAGACAGAACGTTGCACGTGGACCTTCGCTAACAAAGCAAAATGTCATCAAAAAATATCAAAAATAGACGGCATCATTCCATTGGGCCTTATAAAACGAAACATGATGTTTCAGCGAATAACACTGCGCGTAAGAATAAACCTTGAATTTTTAAATATTTTCTACACTGCGTCACAAACTTGTTCTAACGAGAACTTCTTTAAATAAAGAGGAGAGAAAAAGTTTTGCATGTAGCTCCACTTTTGGAGAGAGACATAATTCAAGAAGCTGACGATGTAAGCTTTCATTCGGTTCTGGTTATCTTTTTGAGACCTTTGCTCGTTTTGTTGTTAAACTTCACTTTATTTATTCTCTACATTTCAGTTTTTTGCTGTTTCTGCCCGTACAACCAAGTGGAACGTTGTGTTACTTTAGAGGTAATTTATTTAGATATGTTACCTGCGTTTAATGTTCAGATGCTGCGATTTAAATGCCTGTTTAGTTTTAGTGAAGATAGGAGTTGTTTAAAACGTTCCGCTCGTCTAAAACCAATGGAGAAAAACTAATTGGTCATTTGTTCACATTAAATCAATTCTTGTTATAAAGAATGAAATGTTTTCACGAACCTTAAAACTAGATCACTTAAAATACAAGACTACATTATTAAATTCAAGATGGCAAACTGTCGAAAATGAACTGCTCAGTTGTTTGGTGCCCTGAGAATTAATTTACGCCTAAAATGTAGCTTTATTTTGAGTATTTTAAATAACAAACTGAATAAACTAAATTCGAGACTCGAAAAATAAAAGAGCACAACACTCTCGGCTTAGTTTTCCTTTCTTTACAAAACAGTAAAATCCACTGCGAATGATTTCTACAGAATGAGATCATGCAGTGGATAGATAATGGCCCATTTCCTGAGTCATGATATTCTTTAATTTTGTTATGCTTTTGCTCTTGATGGTTCTAGTTTTACAATCGTTTCTCTTTGGTTATATCAAAAATCTTAAAAAATGCCCGAAGCATATTGTAAGGAATTGAACGAAGGCTGAACCTTGTTTTTTTTAGCTGGGTCTTATTGTCAACTAGTTTTCAGGCCTGGTTTTTATAAACTGACCCTTTTTTTTTTTAAACAAAAGAGGCAGTGATATACTTTATTGCAAGGGACCTAAAGACCTCGACTTTGTTCGGAATTTCGCGTATGATATGATCATGTCATCAGCAGTAAGGAAACTAAAGGCGAAAAAATACAAGAACGGAAGGCTTCATTCTATTCAACAAATCCGTGTCTAAACAAAACACAAAGCGTCCTGACTAACAGCATTACGTGTCAGCATTTACCTTGTCTCAAAAAACTTGTTCTGACGAGTAACTCATTAAACAAACATAGAAAAAGGAGTATACAAGAAACTGGCAATGTAAGTTTCCATCTGAGTTCGACATATTTTTATTAATTGTTTTCCCATTTTTAAATTACATCTTACAAACTCTTTTCTTTTCGTTTCTTCCTTTTAGTCTTTGCTGTTACGCCTTGTTACTTCAGAGGTAAAAAGTTTAGTTTTCTCGTTTGACTGAGTTCAGAGTTTAGTAGTTTGATCGCTAAAAATGCGTCTGCAGTTCGATTAATCAACGAGGTACTTTTCTCAATTTTGAAAAACACTTAAGAACGGTAACATAAATCCATTTTACAGTAAAAGTTCCTTGTGTGTAACTCACTTTTGGCGTATCGTCTAAAGGCTGGTTTCCATATGATCGCAGACGATCGCGGATCGCGGATCGCAGATCGCAAAAAGTTTTGCGATCGTCTGCGATCATATGGAAACACACTTCTGCGATCGTCTGCGATCGTCTGCGATCGTCTGCGATCAATTGCGATCGTGCGATCGTGCGATCATATGGAAACCAAAGTTCTGCGATCTGCGATCGAAACGTATCCCATAATATTTTTAATTCCGACCCATGATTCAACGCTTCTTTGCAAGAAAGCAACCGCTTATTTGTTGTAAACATGGCTGGCGTTGAACAAGGTAACGTTAGTAACGAGAAATTTATGGAGGAAGTTGCATGATATCAGTGCGTTTACCACCGTAACAGTAAAGATTTCAAAGACAAAAACAAAAAGGCTAACTACTAGGAAAAAATCGGGGAGAAATTTAATTTATCGGCGGCTGAGGCGGAGGTCAAATTCCGCAACATAAGAACTGCTTATGGTCGTTATCTGAAGCGATTGAAAACGTTACCTTCTGGCTCGGGGCGAGATGCAGTGCCAAGGGAATTTCAAAATAGGTTGACAAAAAGAAGGAATACATTTGCTCGCAGCAAATTTCCTCCTCGACGTCCGCCATATTGTTTGCTGCGATTTTCCCGCCAGCACAACGCGCGTGTAAATTTGACAGTTCCGCTGTCCGAAATGCATGCAACAGTCGGCTCTGCGATCGCTTGCGATCGTCTGCGATTATATGGAAACAACTCTCTTTGCGATCGTCTGCGATCTGCGATTTGCGATCCGCGATCGTCTGCGATCGTCTGCGATCGTCTGCGATCATATGGAAACCAGCCTTAACAACTTAGGTTTTAACCATTTCAAGAACATTTAAGCGTACTGTATTTCCTTTCTGAGTTAAGCTGAGAACTTCTCGTTTCCATGAAGATACTATTTTTAAAATGAAAAGTTCCTCTTGTGTGTTAATGATTTGTCACCAACATAAGTTTCAATTGCTAAAGTCCAATTTTCGTGTAGCCATGGGAACCTGAGACATGAAACATTTAAATCCAAAAGTTTTCTTTCTAGAGTTTCATTAAATTGAACGTCTGGTATTGCGAATGTAGTTTCGAAAATTACATTTGTTTTTATTGTCAGTAGATTGTATCCAAAAACTGTGGCGAAATATCGCTGAATTCGTAAGGGTAGAATTAATTTAAAATAGAGAAAAATTAAGATGATAAGCGTGAACTTCCAGGAAAATCGAAAGATAAATTCAGGATGTTAAAGGAAGGCCCAACAAAACTACGAGAATTCGAAATTTATGAAAACTTAAGATATTTGCCAGAACGTTGATAAAAAACGAAAAAGACTTTGTCCACACTAATTAACATTGTTGTTTTACAATGAGTGTTTTTCCATCAAAGTATGTTTGAAAGTGGATTCCAACGGGTAAATTATTTTTCCTTCCTTTTCTTGCTATTGCTAAATTTGCAAATTATCATACCACGTGCTTAACTACCTCAAAGGAAAGTAAATTTAAAATAAGAGTCCATTTCATTGATCGATTGAGAATAAATGTAACCAATGAGACAGCACGTCTGTTTAATTATACTTCGAACGTGTATCAACGCGTTTATGATGACAACAAAGAAAAGAGTCCACGCCATTGGTCGATTTAAACCTTTATCCAGCCAATAAGGCTGCTGGTCTTATTTTTGCATTTTACAAGTAAACATAGGCAAACATGTTTTCACGTGAAACTCGCTCACTGTATAGATATAAAAAGTTCTGTTACATCGCTGATGCGTCATCATCCTTCAGTTGATAGCAACGGGAATAAGGTAGGAACTGTATCAAATATGCTTAGTTAACTGTAAGAGGATTCCATTTAACAGGCAACAATGTTCAAAACGTGTTCGCAAACTTTTTACTGGAAACTCGTTTACTAGAGAGAGAACTAGAGAGAACGTTTTGTTACATTTTCGGAGTGTCATTTTCCTTTAAATGATACTATCTGGAACAACGTAGGAACGTTTATATATATAAAACGCTTATTTAACTGTGCAAGTAAATTTTGTTATCAAGAGAAAATTATCTCGATCTTTCTCAGTTTATACATTAACCTGCAAAATGTCAAGCAAATAACTGAGCTGTGAAATGTAACCTATTTTTTGATATCCCGTTGGGCAAGAAATCAGTCAAAATTATCTCATCCTGCCGGTTTCTATCGTCAATAGTTATTGCCTTGATGTTCATATTCCTTACAGATCACAAAATATCTAACGATGTCACAATCCCATACGAAAATTTCGCCGACCATCATGTTGTGTTTACTGATTTTAACTCTGAGCGCCTTGTGCTATGCAGCTAACAACAACAGCAGTGGTAAAACAACTCCAAACATGGTAAGTTCATTTGCGCCTTCTTCTCTATTTTTCCCCGTCAATAAATGTTTATGGCAGAATGCAAATAAGAACATCGAAATTAGAGGAAAGTTTGATGAATTAAATCGCCCGACAACTACTATAGAATTGTCGGTTAAGTCAACATATCAATAGATCAGGATAAAATAAAAGCTTTGTTTCCTCTACACATGTAGGGCACTCACCAGTTTCCACCTCATGGACCTTGTGGTTACGGTGCCTGTTTTTGCGCGCCGGGAATCCCAGGTATGCCGGGAAACCCTGGACCCTCAGGACCAACAGGCATTGCTGGTTCACCCGGTCCACAAGGATCCATGGGACCACGTGGAGACAAAGGCGACGCAGGGAAACCAGGAAGTGAAGGCCTCCAGGGCCTCAAGGGACCACGAGGAACCAAAGGTGACGCAGGCAGTAAAGGAAGTCAGGGCCCTCCAAGCCCGAAGGGCCTTCCAGGCACGTTGGGAAGTAACTGGAAACAATGCGTTTGGAAAAATATAAACGACGGTAAGGATACTGGATTGATCAAGGTAAATACTGCAGAAGAATAATCGGAATTTTACTCCTAGGTGTCTCATTAGACATGGTTAGTAGGTTAACCCAGTAGCTATCCAAAGTAAAAAAAAGACGTTGTTGCAACTTGATTAATCGTGCGACAAAACAAGAGAAACCAACGAATGGAATTTTAAAGCAATAACCTACGTAATCCGTAACATTGAAGTCTAAAATAGTAATGCCGTACAATTTGAGTGATCATCTAGTTTCTAGGCTAACATCTTTACATTTCTAGTTGACCTTGTTTTTATTTTATTTCTGTAGGAATACGTTTTCAAGAAAAAGTCAGACAACTCAGGCCTGAGGGTGTTTTGGAATGGCAATCTTCGCCTCTATAACTGCCATGGTTGCTGCAGACGATGGTACTTCACTTTCAACGGTACCGAGTGCTCTGCTCCAGCAGCGATTGATGGTGTGGTCTACATGGTACATGGAAATGGCTACAAAAAGAACTTGCACCGTCCACGACAAATCGAAGGAGTATGTGAAAAAGTCCACAAGGGTGTTGTGCGCGTGGGATTCTGGGTCGGTAACTGTGCTGGTTACGGATCTGCTGACGCCTACACAGGATGGAATTCAGTGTCCCGGATCTATGTGGAAGAAGTACCACCCCCACAGGCCTGAAAAACCAGATTCTGAAGCTTTGTTCGTGAGAGGGTTAGAACGTAGATTGAGGCGCGTCAGAGTTAAGAGTAATAAGTGTGAAGTCTAAGAAACAGATTTAAAAAACAGTTTTGTGGTTGAAATTGATAAACGATCAAGTCAATCAAAGTTTTAATGAATTGTGATAATCTCAAGAGATAAGCGCATTTTTAAATACTAAGCAACCTTCTTGAGCCATGTAGAGCACAAAGCTTGTGTTTCAGTTTGTTGGTGAAGGGATATGGAAATAAACAAGAGGTAGTTGAATACCCAAGAGCCGAAGTTGCAGTCACTAGTTTTGTTTGTTTTGTTATTAAATTATCTACATTTTAAAGGAACAGAAAATAAATCTCCTTTATAGCGGTGCTCAGTTACATTGACGAAAGAAGGAAAGTCGCTCAAATTAGGAACCTTAGCTTTCGTGTTTCATGATAAAAACCAAGAACCTATCTCTTAGCAAAAGAGCCCTAGTCAGCCACACCTTTGTTTTTTGTTGACTATTATATTTTATTCAGAGTATGTCGAAAAGAGGGAAATGACAAGGAAACTACTGAAGATAATTAAACATACTTTCAGGAACTCAACTTACTATAAAGCATTAAACCTTAAGAGCATTGTAACGGTTACAGTGCTTTTCGTCATCACTATACTCTCCCATTAGATGCATACGCTAAAGAGAGCCATATCAGTATGGGAAAGGCTAGATGATGTATACAGCAAGCGAACAAGAAGCTTGTGGCGCTTGGATTTTCAGCCGAAGCACAAAATAACAAAAAGCGAGCTAGAACGCTTTCCCCGGCTTCAGGTTGAAACATTTGCTTTAGACTAAGGTATTTATGACATGTTGTTGAGAATTGTTCTTGAATTCAAATTTTGAGTTGGATCGCCGTTTTTCCGCAACATTCTCCATTTTATGAGCTACTTATGTGGTCTATGTATTCAATACATGGTACATGCACTCCAGTCTCTCCAACACTCTGTAGTCTTGCCGTTGTTACTTTCTCTCCTTTCTACCAATAGCACCTGTTATTTTTACCAGTAAAATAGGGGTTGACATCGTGTTTCCTTTGACTGGTTCTTCTAGCCAGGGAGGGGAGGTTGTTATACCAAAACTGAGTGGCAACTTAGCTTGTTGTGCTGGGAGTTGTTTGTCGCAATGTCCTTGGTGTCTAAGCACTCAAGTAAGCAGGTAATCAAATTACAGTTTACTACCGTACGAGGAGCCATGTCTGTTTCGGTTTTCTCTGTCTTCTATTTAGTGTTTCAATCAGAATGTATACAGGTAGACATTTCCCTTGTTTTCCCACCAAAGAATAGAATCGCTTGAACAGTGACGTATGACGGCGCTAGTGTCTCTGCTTTAGTAAGGTATTGTTGGGACGCCCCCTAAGTTGTGTTTATGAGATACAGCGCTCTCGTTTGAACGCCTTCGAATGAAGGATTAATAAAGCTAACCGGATCGTTTGATGCGAGGCTGTTTAATTTTTCGCGAAATAAGTTTACTTTTTTTCTAAATATCCTGGGAGAGTATTTGTCCTCTTATCATAGCAGCAAGAGGGAAAAAGAAACGGTTGAACGTATCTAGATAATTGCTAGAAGGAGGTAGTGAGAAACACTCCATTGAAAACATTTGTTTCTTCCTCGATCTTTAACTGAAAAGTTCTTCACTGTTGATCAGTTGACCGGTACACAAGATCCTTGTCAGACCAAAAAACACTTTCATCCTACCAATAGAGTAACTACACGTCACATGTATATAACCACGAGCCACAGACGGCCAGATGTCCCCGGTGCAAAGGACCGGGGGGGGGGGGGGGGGTAGTTAGAGGAGTCCCAAACAAAAATGTCGAGGATGCTCGTCGGAAAATTCGAATTCAAGTCCTAGAGGAGACCCATCTGGGTGTAACTCTAGCTTTATTTTCAATCCCTACAAGATACCACTTAAAACGAAAATGACAGCGTTAACGTCATCAGCGTCTTCAAATGCACACTTTGACAGCTAAAAATAGTGGTGTCTTTGTCCTGAACACACTGTAAGTGAGACCAGAATCATGGATTTACAACTGGCCCTTAGCGAGACCACGAACATCCATCCCCGACTATTTCATTTGGGCAAGTCCCCCTCCCCTACCCCTCTTACATTTTACTGTTGTAGTTCCCCTCGTCACACAGGAGTGTATCACTATGCACCAAACTGTTAGAACAAACTAAGAAAATGTTAGGGGGGAAGTAGGCTGTGTCGAACTAGCATCCAATCCGGGAGGAGCCGCAATGCTATTGACTGCTTTATAACACGCAAGTCAGGATAAGTTCCAGCAGTGTTGGTCAGTTTGGCTAAAGTGTGACATCACTTCATTATTAACTAAAAATAGTTCACTATTTCAATGAAGTCAGCTGTTACAAATCACAACAGCTCTTAATTCAAACTAGACTACGAGTAGTCCCTCTTTCGCTTAGTCCGTCGTGTGTGACGCGAAAGAAAACCGCGAGAAAAAAATGGTCGCGCGATCGCGAAATCCTGGAGGCGAGGAGCGCACGAAAGGAGGGACTACCGCCTAAGCCCAAGAGTTTGAATTATGCGTTGCTCTCACAACGAAAAAATATGATTGGCTTATGTTAGGAGCGTTGACAACGTCTTGTCAACATTCGAGATACCTGAGACGTCTTGCAGGAATGTTTTGGAACCGGAGCAAATCGAAGCGGTACCAGAGCAAATCGAAACGTTGCAATCGAGCTCCGCAAGCCGTGATGTTCTTGCGAATCTGCCAACAGGCTTTGGAAAGATTTAAATTCATCTAGTGTTTGTTTGTTAAAGCTTTCTGCCTCCAACCCGACTGCGAGCGTGTTAGTGATTTCGCTGCTCAACAACATCGTCTAAGTCAGGGACTATAAATTCACTGAGCTTGGCCTTTTTCTGCCGTCCATTTGAAAGATTGAACCGGACTCTCACTTGAAACCGGACATTTACCTGAAATTTTCCGCTGCTATCGGGAAACATTTCACCGCAGTTGGATGATCTCCTATGTGTAATGTATAATGTATCATGTAAATTCTAGGTTGAAACTCTGTTGAAATTTTCGCAATAACTTTTAGACGCAGCGAAAATCGTTACAAAAGGCCTCTTTCGCCGTCATCTTTTTAAAACTTCTTTGGCAGTTTCGCTGAACGAACACTGACGGCATATGTTTTTGCCTGGCTACTTGAAGAGTAGAGTAGAGCAATTTTATTCAGATCTCCTGGGGCTGTTGATAACAGGCGATAATAAAAGGACGTCAAGATGAGAAATCCTACACCGAGAAATCACTCGGCCGTGAAAGGGCAAACTCTTGGGCTTAGGCGGTAGTCCCTCCTTTCGAGCGCTCCTAGGCCCCAGGATTTCGCGCGGCCATTTTTTTCTAGCGAATTTCTTTCGCGTCACGCACGACGGACTAAGCGAAAGAGGGACTACTCGTAGTCTAAATTCAAACTGGCCAGTGATTTTCACCGTTCAAAGAAAAAAATCGATATCAAATTCCTTCTTAATGAGTCACAATATTTCATTAAGTACTTTTGAGATAGTTTGGGTTTTAGTCAAACGTTTTCAACTGTAATGATTGCGTCTTGTATTCCCATTACGTGTCTTCTTACATTTGCCATAAGATGGTAAGGAGAAATGAGGCTTTCATCACAGGCGCAGATAAAAAGGAAAGATTTTAGAGGATGGATAAAATGTCATTGCCATGTAAAAATTACAGTCCATAATGACATAAGTAGTTTTGATCATAACAGACTGCCAAGAAGCATTTTTCCTGCCGTGGGAGATCGACACGTGGCGCGCGAACTGGCTCACGAGGGACGCGCGACTCGCAGATAATCGCGAGTCTTCGCGGGTCCGTAAGTTGAAACCATTGCTTGAAGTTCTGACCAACACACCCTAACAAAATGAGCTGTCCATCGTTTGCGCGTGAACAAAACAAATGAAGTCTATTCAGAGAGAAAGGAATTGATATACAAACTCCAAAGCAGAAGTCTTTATTTCTGATCAATGTTTTACCGACATCTGATCAACGAGCTTAAGGCGGAGTGCCTCAGGGTCACCTTCTTAGGAATCAGTATGCAAGACAAAATGACAAAGGCTCTTAAAGAAACGTTCCATGATTGGTTTGAACAAGCGAAAAGATTAGCATAATAAACAGCCACGATTCCAAGAAGAGCTAAAAAAAGACAGTAACAAGACTTCATTGTTTCGAGTTGAGTTCCGCGGAAACCTTGCTTTACTCGCTTGTTTCTGAACACGACATGGATATCAAAACGTTGCTCCGTAATCTTCGTGAAGAAGTGTCTTGCTCGGTGTGTTCCGACATATTTACCGATCCAAAAAATTTGCCATGCTTACACAGTTTCTGTCTGCACTGCTCGAAACAACGGCATAGCACGAGCCATGGCCGCGACACCATCAGATGCCCGAATTGTCAAGCCGTTAGCAGAGTACCTGAAAGTGGCGATCTGAAAGATCTTCCAAACAGTCTTTATCTGAATGGCTTGATTGATGTGCTGGCAATCAAAGAGTGCAGAAGTAGTCAAGTAAGATGTGGGAACTGCGAGAAGAAAAGCTTCGAGACTTCTTATTTCACTGTCAAGAGTGCGTAACTGCACACAACATCATGCGAAGCAATAAAGATCACCGTGTTCTGGCGCTGAAAGACTCTCAAGACAAGGACTATGAGGATGTGCTAAAGCGACCTGTGTTCTGTACAAAGCAACGGCACGAGAACGAAGAGCTAAAGTACTTTTGTAAGAACTGTGAAATGGCAGTTTGCCAATCTTGTGTTTTGATAGATCATCCTGGTCATGCTTTGGAGCACATAGAAGACGAAGCTCAAAGACGGAAGATTGAAATCAAATCAATGATTGAAACACAGAAGCGTAATTTACAAGCAAAGCTGACTGCTGTTGGTAAACTTGATGAAGACTATGCGAAGATCATATAACGAGGCGAAGAGGTGAAGAGGGACGTGTAGAGAACTGGAACTAGTTATTATAGAACGATAGGGGACTGGCACTAGAAAAAGAAGAATGTAATCCAAGATAGCGTGAAACGCTACGAGTGCGTATTAAAACGTTAGATGCTCTGTTGTAATTTGTCGTTTGTTGGGCGTGTGGACTAACAAAATTGGCGACCCTGCCAGGACCTAAAACTCAAGGACAATGAAGGACAGTAGGAACCGCTCGTTTCGAACGATTTTGGTATGTTTTTGAGCTTATCTGTGTTTTCTTGGCGACCACGTGCTTTGTAAGTTGCCCGCCATATTTGTCAACCCGTGTGGAGAAGAGCGAAGGACACACTATGGCCGAAGACCTTCAACTTGAAATACAGTCTAACATTTATGCCGCGGATTGGAGTTCACTCGAGCGAATTGCAGAGTTCTTAAAAGTCGGAATTGAAGGGAAAAGCAAACTATTCGTGGCGAAACTTATCGTTCAGCAACTCGAGGAAGGAATTGGCAAGTTAAAAGAAGCCGAAGTTGTTCCTTACCTTGAAGGTGTGAAAAAGTTGTTGACAGAAAAACCATCTTCTGGCATCAAGGAAGAAGGTAAGAGTGGAAAGATTGTTCAAAGTGATTCCAAACCTCCCACTGTAGCGAAGGAAGACTCGGTCCAAAAACTCTTGGCAACCAGCGCTTTACGTAGACAATTTAAGATCAGTGGTCAAATCGGGGAGCCTGAGCAGAAAGATAAAATTAGCTTCTCCTCACTGGCGCGTCAAATTCAAACGGGGTTGGCCCAGGGTTATGCTGAAAATGAAATTGTTGATGGTGTTATTCGTTCGATCACACCTGGTATGGTGCTTAGAAGTTACCTGGAAACTTACAAAGACCTAACATTGGATCGGTTAAAGAAAATTCTCCGTAGCCACTATGGTGCGAAGAATACATCAGAACTCTATCAAACACTAGCATCATTATGTCAGAGCCCAAAAGAATCACCTCAGGTGTTTTTGATGAATGCCCTAGATCTGAGGCAGCAGATTCTGTTTGCATGTACTGAAGAAGATGATGACACATCCCTACATTATGACTCTGGGCACGTACAGCGTCTGTTTCTTCGAACAGTAGAAACTGGTTTGCAGGATGAAAGTATTCGTGCTAAGATTCACCCATTCCTGAAGGACCCCAATGTATCAGATGAAGTGTTAATGCAACAGATGAGTATGGCAGCCTCAGCAGAAAAGGAGAGGGACAAAAAGCTAAGGAACAATAGCAAGACCAAACCACCAGCGTTATCAGTATCTGCAGTATCTTCTGATGACTCACCTAACGGAAAGGAAGAAAACAAGAAAAACACCCCTCAGAATGATCTTCTAACAGCTATCAGTGCAATCAGGTCAGAAGTTGAGGCATTGAAAAGTGAGGTCAGAAAGAAGAGCACCGACCAAAGTGTACCCCATGGGAAGTGGCCGGAGAGAAGAAGACCACCTTTGTGTTCAAGCTGCATTGAAAACAAGAAGGAGTATTGCAATCACTGTTTTAAGTGTGGGAGCGACTCTCATTTTGCAACAGGGTGTAGGAAGCAGTTAAACAGGAATCGACTGCTTCCGCGAGACGGGAAACAGTCGTAAATCCACCCAAGTCTCACCAATGTAACAACTGCTGTAAAACTGGAGTTGAGCATGGACAGCTTAAGAGATGTAGTCAGTGTCGAAGTGTATGGTATTGTTCCGCAGAATGTCAGAAAGGACACTGGTCTGAACACAAGGTGTTGTGCCAAGCAATAAGTCATCTCTCTGAGGCAAGTACGAGTAAGTCTCAAGATTTTGTAGACCCAGCCTGTGTTAGCCATTTAACTCCAAGTGAACATGCCAAAGTTATTGGCCTTGTTGGTAAGAAGTGTATGGTAAAGTGCTTCCTCAATGACTGTGAATGTGACTTGCTATGGGACACTGGTGCCCAGGTATCCATAATATCAGTCGAATTGCTTCAGCAACACCTAGGACAAGTAGCTATTAGACAGTTGTCAGAGCTCCTGGATGCGAATCTAAATTTAACAGCAGTAAATGGGACTAAGGTACCCTACGTTGGGTGGGTGGAAGTCAGAGTGAAGTTAACCTCTCTCAGCAGTGATAGTAGTCAAGAAGAAATGTTAGTGCCTTTCCTTGTAACATCAGAAATGTTAGACTGTCCTATTCTGGGATACAATGTCATTGAACAGCTGGTAAGCCAGGACCAGAATCCCAGGCCAATTATTTACAAGAGTTTCCCTGGAAAAGATAAGGCAAAATTAGATGCCTTGGTAAACTTCATTCAGAGTTCAAGTTCAGATGCCATTTGTAAACTGAGAACTGGAAGAAAAAATGTGGTCATACCTAAGGATAGCACAGTTGCTGTCAGTTGTCGTGCAAATGCAGGACCTGTGTACAAGCAAACACCAGTGTTGTTTGAGCCAGACAAACTAGTACAGTTATTGCCAGAGGGCTTGGAAGTTAATGAGACTTTGTTGAACATCAAACCAGGAAAATCATCCCGTGTACAAGTTGCTGTGTACAATGGTACAGATCATGTCATCACGCTTAAGAGCCGCACCTCGTTAGGAGTTCTTCAGACAGTGAAATCGGTGACTGCGGCAGACGTGAGGCCGAGTGAATGCAGTATCCGGACCGACCAACAACATCTAAGGGAGCACGAGCCTCAAGGGCCGACAAGACCAACTCCTTCTGGGCAACAAGATGGAGAAAGCAAAAACCATCTCCCGGCAGTTAACCTTAGTGGCTTAAACCAAGATCAGCGAATTGTAGCTGAGAAAATGCTGAGGGAAGAGTATGAGTCATTCTCATCCAGTGAAGAAGATATTGGTTGCATCCCTGATCTGGAAATGGAGATTAACTTGAAGGATAGCCAGCCAGTGCAGAAGAAGTACACGTCAATCCCTCGACCGTTGTACCCAGAGGTGAAACAGTACATTGAAGACCTTCTGAACCAGAATTTCATCACTGAATCTAAGTCTCCATATTCCTCTCCAGTTGTCTGTGTCCGAAAGAAAGATGGGTCTCTGAGACTATGCATCGACTACCGAGAACTTAACCGCAGGACTATTGCTGACAGACATCCTATCCCTAGAGTCCAAGAAACCCTGTATAGTCTTGATGGAAATAGTTGGTTCAGTGTTCTCGATCAGGGTAAGGCATACCACCAGAGGTTTGTGAGCAAGGAGAGCAGAGCAGCCACAGCATTCATTACACCATGGGGGCTGTACGAATTGATAAGGATCCCATTTGGATTGATGAATGCGCCTGCCAATTTCCAGTGGTGTATGGAACGGTGCTTGGGTGAACTGAGGGACAAAGTGGCCATACCATACCTTGATGACATCATAGTATTTAGCAGGACATTTGAAGAACATGTTGAGCACCTGAGAACCGTGTTAAGAAAGTTGCGTGAACATGGAGTGAAGTTGAAGCCGCGTAAATGTAGTTTGTTTGAACGTGAGGTCCAGTTTCTAGGAAGAGTTGTGTCAGGTGATGGTTACCGGATGGACCCAGGGTGTGTTAAGGCTATCGAGAAGTTAAAGGAAGTGTCACCTAGAACTGTTGGTGAAGTCAGACAGCTTGCCGGAATATTAAGTTACTATCGAAGGTACATTAAGAACTTTGCCAGAATTGCAAAACCAATTTATGATCTCTTAACTAGCACTGGGTAGGATGGTCAACCACCCTCAAAGACACCAACCTGTTGGGGTAGGGAACAGCAACTCGCCCTTCAAGAGTTAGTGAGACACCTCAGTCATTCACCTGTTATGGCTTACCCAGATTTCTCAAAACCATTCACTCTACAAACTGATGCAAGTAAAGACGGTCTTGGGGCAGTGTTGTACCAAAACCATGATGGGGTCACGAGCACTGTCACCAGCTGAAAAGAAGTACCACCTTCATGCAGGCAAGCTTGAGTTTCTGGCTCTAAACTGGGCAGTGGCTGACCATTTCCGTGATTACCTTTATTACTCTCCAAAGTTTACTGTTTTCACGGATAACAACCCCTTTACATACATTCTAACATCAGCAAAGCTCAATGCCACAGGTTTGCGGTGGATTAATGAATTGGCCGATTTCCTCTTTGAAATCAAGTATCGACCAGGAAAAGCCAATGCGGATGCTGACACCCTGTCCCGAATGCCAGTCAGCTTTGAGAACTATATGGAAAGTTGTTCAGAAGTAGCTAGTCAAGATGTTCTGGATGCTGTCACTTCCTCAATCCATGACACTAACACTGTTCAGACCGCTTGGTTGTCATCACTTACAGCAGTGCCTGATATCTTAAAGGAAGAGTGTGTTAACATTCCAACTATGCTACCTAGTGAACTTATCGCAGCTCAACAAGAAGATCCCACAATCGGTCGTGTTTTGCACTTTATGCAAGTCGGAAGCCGTCCGACCTATCAGGAGAGACAGGAAGAGTCAGCTATTGTACGACAGCTCTTACATGAATGGAACAAACTGCTCATTGCTGAAGATGGAATTCTTTGCCACAAATCTGGATCTAGAGACCGAATGGTCTTACCCAAGAAATACCACAGAAGGGTGTATGAAGAACTACACGAAAACATGGGGCACCTGGGTGCAGACAGAGTAGTGGAACTAGCTAGAGAACGTTTCTATTGGCCGTTTATGAGGGCAGACATTACCCATTATGTCACGAAAGTGCGCCATTGCCTAAAGCAACGAAAACCTGCGACTCACGTTAATGCACCACTTCAACCTATTGTTTCTACAGCACCTTTCCAACTTGTTTCCATGGATTTTGTTCATCTCGAACCAAGCTCGGGCGGAAACCAGTACATATTGGTGATCATGGATCACTACACCAGATTTGCTCAAGCGTATGCTACCCGTGATAAGTCTGCGAAGACTGCTGCTGATAAATTATATAATGACTTTATCATGAGATTTGGATTCCCAGAAACCATCCATCATGACCAGGGTGGAGAGTTCGAAAACAAGCTCTTCTACAACCTTGAGAAACTCAGTGGGATTAAACATTCACGGACAACACCGTATCACCCGCAGGGTAATGGGCAGGTCGAAAGGTTCAACCGGACGCTTTTATCCATGCTGAGAGCCTTACCGGAGAAACAGAAATCCCGCTGGCGTGACCATCTCAATAAGGTAGTTCATGCATACAACTGTACCCGGCATGACTCTACTGGATTTTCACCTTTCTATCTACTGTTTGGTAGAAACCCGAGACTACCTATTGACTTAATGTTTGGCTTGAAACCTCCAGAGGGATTTTCTACATATCCTGAATATGTCAGAAATTGGCGACGAGCAATGAAAGAAGCTTATGATTTGGCCTCTGCCCATGCAAAGAAAAGTGCAGACGTGGGGAAACAACGGTATGACAAGAAAGTCAGACACACTGCGCTGTGTGAAGGAGATCGTGTTCTTGTACGAAACATGACTGAGCGTGGTGGCCCGGGAAAGTTACGACCTTACTGGGAGCAAGAAATCTATCTGGTAACTCAGAAGTGGAAGGATATGCCAGTTTATGAAGTAAAGCCAGAGAGTGGAAATGGAAAGTCAAAAGTTCTCCATCGCAACATGCTATTACCATGTTCTTACTTGCCAGTTGAGACCCCACTTAAGTCATCAAAGAGTCGCCGTACAGTATCTAGGAGGGCCAACAGACAGCAGGCTTCACAAGAGGAGACAACCGGAACTACTGATGAGGACATTCTTAGCCTCACACCTGATAAGCTCCAAGAACTTTACCAGTCTACAAGAAATCAATGTGAGGATCATTGTGGCATTGTTCCAGAGTCACATGTAGTTGAAGAGGACATTGACCCTTGTCAAGTTGATAGCCCAGACTAAGAGGGAGAAGAAGAAGACCCAGAGCAACCAGTTGGTACAGTAGATGATGAGGCTGCAGATAGCTTACCCCTTAGACAGTCACAACGTATGAGCAGACCACCTCTTAGGATGACCCTCCTTTCAAACCAGTTCTACAGCAGGAGATCAAGGCGTCAGAGTATCGTACCCACAGCAGTTGTGGCAACCTGCCACAGTATCATGGATGCTACAACCTGTTCTGCAGCCCTATAGCTATTTTGCACCTTTTCCAGTATCATCACAGCCGATGTACCCTGTGCATATGTGGTGTTATTAGCAGACCCTTAGAAATTAACGTGAGAAGAAAGGAACTGATTTGCACCTATTGAGGCTACGTTCATCCTAGATAAGACTGTTAAATGTTTCCTTTTGGTATTGTATAATTTCGTACAATGTTTTGTTTGTGTGTAGAGGTTCAATCTCCTTTCATTAAGAGAATTTTTTTTTTCTCTATCTCGGAATATTCTTTGTACAAGGAAGTCAAATCGTGTTAGAGATAAAGGCGTTAGGCATTGGAAAGTAATATTGCCCCAAAGATAGAACAGTGACACCTGAGTGCAACCTACGCTGTTTTTCTGGCCTGATCAACCAGAATACTTTTGTTCACCCCAGGATGAGATACAAGTGTACAAAGAACTGTTATATGAGATAACCTAGAAGAGACTATTGTCTATTCGTTCATGTTGAGGACAACATCTTTTTCCAGAGAGGGCAAAATGTAGAGAACTGGAACTAGTTATTATAGAACGATAGGGGACTGGCACTAGAAAAAGAAGAATGTAATCCAAGATGGCGAGAAACGCTACGAGTGCGTATTAAAAAGTTAGATGCTCTGTTGTAATTTGTCGTTGTTGGGCGTGTGGACTAACAGACGTTCAGAGGACTGT
The DNA here is from genome assembly GCF_042242905.1 of Orbicella faveolata. Classification (NCBI taxonomy): domain Eukaryota; kingdom Metazoa; phylum Cnidaria; class Anthozoa; order Scleractinia; family Merulinidae; genus Orbicella; species Orbicella faveolata. The sequence continues at coordinate 2,442,821 of NW_028301542.1, read as the reverse complement.
TGGCAATTTAATTGCCAATATTGAAGCGAAGAAGCAAACTATTTTTGCAGCAGTGGAAGACCAAACAAAGAAATCACTCGAAAGTCTAACAACGCAAAAGACCGAGATTGAGCATCAAATAGAGGTGATCAAATCATCGTTGGATAAAGCTGAGAAAGTTTTGACACGAAGTGCAAACGCTGAAGTCGCTCAAGTGAAAAAGTCATTACAAACAATCTTGGAGGGAGTTGATCAAACTACTAAGCCAACTGAGCGTTACCTGAAAGATCTTCCGACGTTGGATTTCGTGCCAAATCCAAAGGTGTTGAAAACTGTCAACACCGAAGAAATTGGAACACTGAAAATACTGCAGCAAACTGAAGCTAGTCAGTCTGTCGCTGAGGGCAAAGGACTTGAAGAAGGAACTGTTGGAGTTGAAGCACAGTTTGTTCTGACCACAAGAAACGCAGAGGGAGAGCAGTGTTACAATAAACATGACCGTGTAACGGTAGAGATCTGGGACGAAGAAGGACGAGAATGCGCAACGGAAGTGCGAATAAATGACAACAAGAAGATCTGTTAGATCTTATAACCGCGCTTTTAAAATTTAAGTGTTTGCTTAGCACTACAGTCAAAACGCACTGCACATTCCAAAGCAGTTCTTGATGATTCTTTTGTTACTGTAGACATCACATGACTTGATCAACAGACTCTATCACTGCATTGTCAGTCGTAGCCGTTGTGAAATCTCCGATGAAGTAATGATCTTAATCTGGAACTTTCTTTGGGATATGTATGGACATGAACGATATAAACGATACGATAATAACACTATTAACAACAGCTTTCTTTCTTAAAAGTCACGATTAAATTTAATTGGTGTTTTCCACTAGTAAAGGGCTAGCAAAGTAGTCACACGAGTCACATAATTCAAGACTTCCGTTATCCTTGGCTATCTTTAGTACGGTGGTTATTTCCCTACCAATGACGTAATCGTTGCATGTTCTGCCATGGTCTTTGCTTGGCTTGCAAATATTTAATTTTCCTTCCGATCTATGAGCTCGCTGCGATGAAACAGCCAAAGAATTTACTTCATTTGCCTAATCCACAAGAAATACTAGCAAAACTACAAATAAATTAATGACCGTCGCTTCTGCCGAAATAACCTTGCAAAGTAAACGCGATCTTATTTGTCACCTACGGAAAGTGAAAGCTGCAACGTCAACGCATTCGATGGCTGACGTAATACTTTTTTTAGCGTGGTTATTATTTTTTTAATCCAACGCTTCGATAAAACCAAAAGAAAATATATTTTACCCACATCAAAGAAAACAATATCCGTAAAATTGTCCGTGTATTAATGTTTTAAGAGCTTTTGGCGAACAAACCACACGTTGCGAGACTCGAAATTTGTCCGAGCGGAGGTCTGCGTCTGGTCACCGACAAAAAAAAAACCCAGAAGATCTGTTAGGTCTTATAACTGCGCTTTTAAAATTTAACTGCTTGCTTACCACTACAGTCGCAACGTAGTGCACATTCCAAAGCAGTCCTTGATGATTCTTTTGTTACTGTAGACATCACATCACTTGATCAACACAAACTCTATTATTGCACCATCAGTCGTAGCCGTTGTGAAATCTCCGATGACGTAATGATCTTAATCTGGAACTTTCTTCGGGATGTGTATGGGGATGAACGATATGAACGATACGATAATAACACTATTAACAACAGCTTTCTTTCTTAAAAGTCACGATTAAATTTAATTAGTGTTTCCCACGAGTAAAGGGCTAGCAAAGTAGTCACACGAGTCACATAATTCAAGACTTCCATTATCCACGGCTACCTTTACGGTGGTTATTTCCCTACCAGTGACGTAATCCTTGTATGTTGTGACATGTTCTTTGCATGGCTTGCAAATATTTAATTTTCCTCCTGATCACCGAACTCGCTGCGATGAAACAGCCAAAGAATTTGCTTCATTTGCCTAAAACCACAAGAAATACTCGGAAAATTGCAACTAAATTGATGACCGTCGCTTCTGCCGAAATAAACTTGCAATATAAACACGATCTTATTCGTCAGGTAGCGAAAGTGAAAGCTGCAACATCAGCGCATTCCATGGCTGACGTAACGCCTTTTTTTAGCGTATTTATTATTTCCCTTCGAATCCAACGCTTCGATAAAACCAAAAGAAAATATATTTTAACCAAAGTAAAGAAAACAATATCCGTAACATTGTCCTTGTATTAATGTTTCAACAGCTTTTGGCGAGTAAACATCACAGGTTGCGTCATTCAAAATTTGGCCGAGTGGAAGTTTGGGTCTGGTCACCGACAAAACTAAAAAAAAACAAATATATAAAAAAAATAAAATAAACCACGGGCAAACCATGAACCGCGCTCGGCCCATGGCCGCGCGGTTAAAAAAATAAAGCACGGGTAGAACATGAACTGCGCTCGGCCCATGGCCGCGCGGTTAAAAAATAACCACGGGTAAACCATGAACCGCGCTCGGCCCATGGCCGCGCGGTTAATAAGGATGGAAGCTACAAAATCACCTATTCACCCAAAGATCAAGGCAGATACAGAGTGACCGAGAAGGTAAACGGGAAACACGTTCTTGATAGTCCTTTTTCTATTGATGTGAAATTATCTCATTCAAGACTTGCTTTTTCTTTTGGAAAAGAAGGTTCGTCTGTCGGAATGTTTAAGCATCCCTGGGGGGTGGCAGTGAATGCCAGGGACGAGATAGCTGTAACTGATAGTTTGAACCAGAGTTCAAGCCTTTGATAGTGATGGGAAATACTTAAGATCTTTTTTTCGGGAAGGTAAGAAAGTGGGCGAATTTAAGGATCCAGCGGGAATAACTTTTCATAAAAATGGAAATATTTTCGTAGTAGACCAGAGTAACCATAGGATCCAGATTTTCAGTGGGAAGGGTGAATACGTGGGTATGTTTGGTGGAAAAGGAAGCCTTGATAGCCAGCTTTCGGATCCTTGAGGTTTATCTGTAGACAGAGATGGAAATATCATTGTTGCTGATACAGGCAACAAACTGATTAAGATCTTTTCTCCTGATGGCAAGTTTCTAACGAAGATAGGTGGGCAGGGTTCTTTTACTTTTCCTATCCACTGTGTTCAGTGTGATAGATATCTCATAGTGTCAGACCGAGACGAACATTGTCTTGAAGTTTACGACAGGAATGGAAACTTTCAGTACAAGTTTGGAAAGCAGGGTGGAGGGGACGGAGAGTTAACTTAGCCCCGTTGTTTGATTAAAATTCATTTTAACGGGTGGAACGGGTGGGTGGGTGACAAAAACAAATGCGTCTCTTGCAGATGGATGGGATGAATAACTACATCTATTAAGTTGTATTGTCTGAATTATTTTTTAGGAAAAGAAACCGTTTATTTGTTTGCTCTACAACTGCGTACATTAATTAGTAGAGTCACTAGCAATTCAAAATAAGAAAGTAATAAAACCAGTTTTTTAATTAATTGCTTAATTCTTAATTTAAAGAAACATATCGTTTCTAAAATGATTCCTATATTCTGGCATTTAATTATCTTTATGATGTTTTTATAGCAAGTTTGTTTTAGGGATTAGCAGGTTATTGACGGTCAGTCATGTACTGGAAAATATGTAGTATAATGAAAATTGCTTCAATGAACTTACTGAGTTACTATTTGCCTTGAAGTTTGTATTTTCCTAATACTCAATAACAGTATTTGTTAGCTACAGTGCTACAGTTAAACCACGCTTTACGAATGACTGCTTAATACGGACACCTGGAGATGAAGGAAATTGATTTTAGCTCTTAGCTCCAACATCTTCTGTTAACTTGACCAGCTTAAGAGAGACGCCTGGATTATATCAACACTTAGCGTGCTCCCGACGGTGTCCGAGAAAACGGGGTTCGACTTTATCTGTAGGTTAATATATATTTTTAAAGTTTACATCTCTAGCTTTGGTTTATTGGAACTTTAGAGTTAGCTGCTTTAATGGTAAAACGTTTTATAGAAAGAGCTGTTAGCAATGATGAACAATGGTGAATAGCTTTGGACATAAAATAATTGTAAAATATTCATTTACTTTCACGATGTGAGAAACTGAAATAAAGTGTAAGTTAAGTGAAACTGTAATATGCCTTCAGTTATCACTGTTGCTCGAGGAGCGAATTGTTTTGTTTACTTTTAAGAGAAATTTGCGAGCCAAAGGTGAAATCCATAAACTAATAACAACAGAACGAAAGCAATGTTTCCTTTGTACTGAGCAAACAATAATCTTTGTTGTATTTGTTCCTTTACAACTTCGCTCATAGATCTTACAAACATGGTTTTTATTTTCGGCTCATGAACTCGAGTAATGACCGGAAGGAGTGCACCAAAGCGAGAACACCCTCGCGGGTTACTACAAGCGAGGAAAAGGAAAGAGCGCCTGCAAGAGAGGGACAGGGAAATTCATTTCCTTCCCCGAACATCGCTCAAACTCGCGCCATATTATTCCTCAAGCGCTTGCTATGCAGATAATGAAAACGGAGAAACTAACAAACTGTTAATTAACGAATGGAGACCTTATCGATGAGCATAACATGAACCTTGGTTTGATTTCTCTCGTTCTTCTGTTTACTTGCGTTTCCGGGATGGAAACGTGTATCGTTGTAAGAATTGTAGACGAGTATAGCTTACTACTAAAGTAACCTATAAATAACAAGCCACAAGGCAAGACACAAAAAGTATATTTGACGGTTAGCGGCTAAAAATAGTGAGGTTTTGTCCCTTAGTGAGACCAGAAGCATGGATTTACGCCCCTTAGCAAGTCGACGAGCATCCATCCCCGACTATTTCACATGAGAGCCCCCTCCGATCCACTACGCGGAAAGCGAGCCAAACTCCAGATTAAGCAGTCCGGGTATAAGCAGTGGGCAGTGACTATGTGGAAAATTGATGGGGAAGCTCCCCCCCCCCCCTCCCGACATTTTACTGTTGTAGTGCCTCTCGTCACGCAGGAGTGTACCACCATGCACCAAACTGTTGGGAGAAACTAAGAAAATGTTGGGAGGAAAGTAACCTGTGTTGGACTAGCATCCAATCCGGGGGAAGCCGCAATACTCTGGACTGCTTTATACCACGCAAGTCAGGATAAGTTCCAGCAGTGTTGGTCAGTTTGGCTAAAGTGTGACATCACTCCATTATTAACTGAAAATAGCTCACTATTTCAGTGTGATCAGCTATTACAAATCACAACAGCTCTTAATTCAAACTTGCTACTGATTTTCACCGTCCAAAGAAAAAGATCGATATCAAATTTCTTCTTAATGAGTCACAATATTTCTTTAAATAATTTTGAGAGAATCTGGGTTTTAGTCAAACGCTTTTAACTGTGATGATTGAGTCTTGTATTCCCATAACGTGTCTTCTTGCATTTGCCATAAGATGGTAAGGAGAAATGAGGCTTTCATCACAGGCAGAGATAAAACGGAAAGATTTTAGAGGATGGATAACATGCCATTGCCATATGAAAATTACAGTCCATAATGACATAAGTTGTTTTGATCATAACAGACTGCCAAGAAGCATTTTTCCTCTCGTGAGAGATCGACGCGCGGCGTGCGAACCAGCTCACGAGGAACGCGTGACTCGCAGATAATCGCGACTCTTCGCGACTCCGTAGAGATTGTAAGTTCAAACCATTGCTTGAAGTTCTGTCTGACCAACAGACCCTAACAAAATGAGCTGTCCATCTTTTGCGCGGGATCAAAACAAATGAAGCCTATTCGGACAGAAAGGAATTGAAATACAGACTCCAAAGCAGTTCTCTGTTGTTCTGATCAGTGTTTTAGTGACATATCTGATCAACGAGCTTAAACGGAGTGCCTCGGGGTCACATTCTTAGGAATCAGTATCCAAGACAAAATGACAAAGGCTCTTAAAGCAACGTTCCATGATTGGTTTGAACAAGCAAAAAGATTGGCATAATAAACAGTCACGGTTCCAAGATGAGCTAAAAAAAGAAAGTCACAAGACTTCATTGTTTCGAGTTGAGTTTCGCGGAAACCTTGCTTTACACGCTTGTTGCTGAACACGACATGGATATCAAAACGTTGCTTCATAATCTCCGTGAAGAAGTGTCTTGCTCGGTGTGTTCCGACATATTTACCGATCCAAAACATCTGCCATGCTTACACAGTTTCTGTCTGCACTGTTTGAAGCAATGGCATAGGACGAGTCATGGCTGCGACACCATCAGATGCCCAAATTGTCAAGCCGTTAGCAGAGTACCTGAAAGTGGCGATCTGAAAGATCTTCCAACCAGTTTTTATCTGAATGGCTTGATTGATGTGTTGGCAATAAAAGAGTGTAGAAGTAGTCAAGTAAGGTGTGGAAACTGCGAGAAGAAAAGCTCCGAGACTTCTTATTGTTTCCAGTGTTGCATATTTCACTGTCAAGAGTGCGTAACTGCACACAACATCATGCGAAGCAGTAAAGATCACCGTGTTCTGGCGCTGAAAGACTTTCAAGAGAAGGACTATGAGGATGTGCTCAAGCGACCTGTGTTCTGTGCAAAGCAACGGCACGAGAAAGAAGAGCTAAAGTACTTTTGCAAGAACTGTGAAATGGCGGTCTGCCAAACTTGTGTCACTCTAAGCCACAGTGGTCATGCTTTGGAGCACATAGAAGACGAAGCTGAAAGACAAAAGAGTGAAATCAAATCAATGATTGAAACAGAGAAGCGTAATTTACAAGCAAAGCTGACTGCTGTTAGTAAACTTGATGAAGACTACGCGAAGATCATACAAAGAGGCGAAGAGGTGAAGAGGGACGTTCAGAGGACTGTTGACAATTTAATTGCCAATGTTGAAGCGAAGAAGCAAACTATTTTTGCAGCGGTGGAAGACCAAACAGAGAAATCACTTGAAAGTCTAACAACCCAGGAGACCGAGATCGAGCATCAAATAGAGGTGATCAAATCATCGTTGGATAAAGCTGATAAAGTTTTGACACGAAGTGCAAACGCTGAAGTCGTTCAAGTGAAAAAGTCATTACAAACAATCTTGGAGGGAGTTGATCAAACTACTAAGCCAACTGAGCGTGACCTGAAAGATCTTCCGATTTTAGTTTTCGTGCCAAATGTAAAGATGTTGAAGACTGTCAACACCGAAGAAATCGGAACACTGAAAATACTGCAGCAATCTGAAGCTAGTCAATCTGTCGCTGAGGGCAAAGGACTTGAAGAAGGAACTGTTGGAGTTGAAGCACAGTTTGTTCTGACCACTAGAAACGCAGAGGGAGAGCAGTGTTACAATAAACATGACCGTGTAACGGTAGAGATCAGGGACGAACAAGGACGAGAATGCGCGACGGAAGTGCGAATAAATGACAATAAGGATGGAAGCTACAAAATCAGCTATTCACCCAAAGATCAAGGCAAATACAAAGTAACAGTAAAGGTAAAAGGCAAAGATGTTCTTGATAGTCCTTTTTCTATTGATGTGAAATTATTTCAGGTCAGACCTGTTTTTTCTTTTGGAAAAGAGGGTTGGTCTCTCGGAATGTTTACGTATCCCTGTGGGGTGGCAGTGAATGCCAGGGACGAGATAGCTGTAACTGATTGGTTGAACCGCAGAGTTCAAATCTTCAAGAGTGATGGAAAATACTTAAGATCGTTTGGTCGGCACGGTAACAAAGCGGGCGAATTTAAGTGTCCTGTGGGAATAACGTTTCATACAAATGGAAATGTTTTCGTAGCAGACAGAGATAACCATAGGATCCAGATTTTCAGTGGGGAGGGTGAGTACGTGGGTATGTTTGGTGGGGAAGGAAGCCTTGATAGTCAGCTCTCTTATCCTTGGGGTTTATCTGTAGACAGTGATGGAAACATCATTGTTGCTGATGCAGGTAACAACATGATTAAGATCTTTTCTCCTGATGGCAAGTTTCTAATGAAGATAGGTGGGCAGGGTTCTTGTACTTTTCCTGTCCACTGTGTTCAGTGTGATAGATATCTCATAGTGTCAGACCACCATGAGCACTGTATAAAGGTTTTTAATTGTAATGGAGACTTTCAGTACAAGTTTGGAAAGGAGGGTGGAGGGGACGGGGAGTTTAATTATCCAGGTTGTTTGTCAGTGAACAAGTCAGGTCACCTGATGGTCTGTGATTCAGGTAATCATAGAATACAAGTATTTGAACTCAGTGGAAAGTTTGTTGGCAAGTTTGGAAGAAGGGGCAGTAATTTAGGAGAATTCAATGATCCAACGTCTGTAGCAGTTCTCAGTAATGGCCGAATTGTTGTGAGCGAGGCGGGTAACATTCGCATCCAGATACTGAAGTGAGCACTGTACTTCATGAAAAAAGAGAAACTCCAGGACATTAATTTAAAATTCAAAATTCAAAATTTATTTTAGTTTGCAGTTTGTTTAATATGTGGAATTATTTTCTGTGATAAAACGTCAGTGATGCACTGTTCACCCAATTGCTTGTGGTGTGGCTCTGTATCGGTTGAAGTGTTCTATAATTGTTTTGGGGTTAGGTGGGACGGCTGGGTGGGTGATAAAAACAAATTTGTGTGTCTTGCAGTTGGATGGGAATAATACGTACATCTCTTAAGTTGTATTGTATGAATTATTTTGAAGGACAAGAAGAAACGTTTTTTTGTTTTGTTTACTTTACCAGTGGTTATATTATATAATAGAGTGACTAGCAAAATAAGAAAGTTATAAAACCACTTTATGGATTAATTGTTGTAATAAGAACCTCCACTATAAGAGAAAAGGCTGTTTAGGGGATTTGCCTTTTCTTAATTTAAAGAAGAAACATTTTGTTTCTCAAATTATTACTATACTCTTTGACATTTAATTGTCTTTATGATGTTTTTATAGCAAGTTTGTTTTAGGGATTAGCAGGTTATTGACAGTCAGGTATGTACTGGAAAACATGTAGTACAAAGAACATTGCTTCAATGAACTTACCAAGTTACTAATTGCCTTGAAGTTTGTATTTTCCTTATACTCAATAGCAGTATTTGTTAGCTGCAGTGTTACAGTTAAACCCACTTTACGAATGACCGCTTAATACGGACACCTTGAGCCTTATGGAAATTGATTTTAGTTCCTAGCTCCAACATTTTCTGTTAGCTTGACTAGCTTAAGACAGACACCTGGATTATAGCAACACTTAGTGTGCTTCTGACGGTGTTTGAGAAAACGGGGTTCGACTGTATCTGTAGGTTAAAATATAGGTTTTTAAAGTTTGTATTTTTAGCTTTAGTTTATTGGAACTTTAAAGTTAACTGCTTTAATGATGAAAGGTTTTGTAGAAAGAGCTGTTTGCAATGATTAAGAGCAGTAAATAGCTTGATATGAAATAATTGTAAAATCGTCATTTTCTTTGATAATGTAAATAACCAAGTGTGAGTTCAAGAAAGTTGCTCTTTGCTTTGAGTTTACTTTTTAGTTTCTTATGTGAAAAAAGAAATTGCTAGAGATCGTAAAGAGAGGTTCATAAATTCTCCAGTACAATGGGCCGAATAAGCTTGTTTAATAAGGTTTTATCGTATTTAACTCTGTTCTTTTGTGACTGCGTTATGAAATTGAAAAAACTTGAGTTTGATTTGTTGTCAAGAAAACGAAATACATGATAAGTTACGTGGTTATTTGATACATGATTACGTTTCAGCTTCCTGTTAACACGCGCTCAGGTCGAACCACAACCCAGGCTTTATCTCTTTGTTGTGTTCAGATAGAGAAGATACACTTCAAAGCAGTTACGTTAACCTTCCTCTCCCTACAAATCTCTTGCACGCTACTCTTAGCGGGTCTGCATGGCGAGCGAGCACTATATTTTCATATTCTGCAAAGTTTCTGTTTTCCGGTAGCGCTAAATTCATACGTGGAGAATTGAGCTCGCAAACTGAGGAAATCAATGGCAAAAGGTTAGATAAACTGGCGCCGTTCTTAAAGCGTTTGATGTTTCTTTCTCTGTAGCTCGGTATTGTGCTCCGCCAATTCTTTTTTGGAAGCAATGCTACAATACAATATTGTACCGGAATACAACGTCCGTAGTTAGTTTTAAATCAAAGTTAGTTAATAGTATCAATTTTATTTACTAGAGTTTTTTTTTTATTTTTTATTTTTTTTATATTTCATTGTATGATTTTTATTTACATTGTTTTATTTTTTATTTTTTTTATTTATATTTCATTGTATTATTTTCATTTAGATTTTTACAGTTGGTGTGATATCTCACGGTTTTTACCGACTTGGTTAACTAAGTATAGATGTAGATGTAAAGTGCGTTCTCCAGCTTTCGGCTTCTCTGTCCTCTCTTCAGTGTTTCAATCAGAATGTGCACAGTTAAACATTTCCCTTGTTTTCCCGCCAAAGAACAGAATCGCTTGAACAGTGACGTACGACAGCCCTGCTTTAGTAAGGTATCGTTGGGACGCCCCTAGGTTTTGTGTACAGCGCAGTCGTTAGTAAGGCCTTCAAATGAAGGATTAATAAAGCTAACCGGATCGTTTGATGCGAGGCTGCTTAATTTTTCACGAAATAAGTTTACTTTCTTATTAAATATCCTAGGAGAATATTTGTCTCCTCCCTAGCAACAAGACAGAAAACACGGTTGAACGTATCTAGATAATTGCTAGAAGGAGGCATTGAGAACACTCCATTGAAAACATTTGTTTCTTTCTCAATCTTTAACTGAAAAGTTTTTTACTGTTAATCGGTTGACAGGTACACAAGATCCTTTTCAGACCAAAAAACGCTTTTCATTCCACCAATAGAATAATTACACGTCACATGTATGTAAGCATTAGGCACTGACGGCCAGAAAGCCCCGGTGCGGGGTGGCGGGGGGGGGGGGGGGAGAGTTAGGGGAGTCCCATACAAAAATGTCGGGGATGCTCGTCGGAAAATTTGAATTAATGTCCTAGAGGAGGGGTGTGGCTATAGCTTTATTTTCAATCCCTACAAAATACCACTTAAAACGAAAATCACAGCGTTAAGGTCTTCAGCGTCTTCAAATGCATACTTAGACAGCTAAAACTAGTGGGGATTTTGTCCTGAGCACCCTATAAGTGAGACCACAATCATTGATTTACAGCAGCTTCTTAGCGAGACCACGAGCATCAATCCCCGACTACTTCATTTGGTCGCCTCCTCCCAAGTAGTGAGCTAAACTCCAGATTAAACAGTCCGGGAATAAGCAGTGGGCAGTCACTTTTCAAAAATTGACGGGCAAACCCCTCCTTCCCTCGCCCCCCTCTGACATTTTACTGTTGTAGTGCCTCTCGCCACACAGGAGTGTACCACCATGTTAGAAGAACCTAATGAAAGGTTACGAGGGAAGTAATCTGTGTTGGGCTAGCATCCAATCCGAGGGGAGCCGCAATGCTCTTGGCTGTTTTATACCACGCAAGCCAGGATAAGTTCCAGTAGTGTTGGTCAGTTTGGCTTAAGTGTGACATCACTCCATCGTTAACTAAAAATAGTTCACTATTTCAGTGAGGTCAGCTGTTACAAATCACAGTAGCTCTTAATTTAAACATGCCAGTGATTTTCACCGTTCAAAGAAAAATATCGATATCAAATTTCTCTTTACTGAGTCGCAATATTTCTTTAAATAATTTTGAGAGAATTTGGGTTTTAGTCAAACGTTTGCAACTGTGATGATTGGGTCTTGTATTCCCGTAACGTGTCTTCTTGCATTTGCCAAAAGATGGTAAGGAGAAATGAGGCTTTCATCACAGGCGCAGATGAAACGGAAAGATTATGGAGGAAGGATAAGATGCCATTGCCATATGAAACTCACAGACCATAATGACATAAGTAGTTTTGAACATAACAGACTGCCAAGAAGCATTTTTCCTCTCGTGAGAGATCGACGCGCGGCGTGCGAACCAGCTCACGAGGGACGCGTGACTCGCAGATAAACGCGAGTCTTCGCGAGTCCGTAGAGATTGTAAGTTCAAACCATTGCTTGGAGTTCTGCCTGACCAGCACACCCTAACAAAATGAGCTGTCCATCGTTTGCGTGTGAAAACGACAAATGAAGTCTATTCAGACAGAAAGGAATTGAACTACAGACACCAAAGCACTAATGTTTTGTTCTGCTCAATGTTTTAGTGACATCTGATCAAGGAGCCCCAAGGGTCACATTCTTTGGAATTAGTATGCGAGACAAAATGACAAGGGCTCTTAAAGCGACGTTCCATGATTGGTTTGAACAAGGGAAAAGATTAGCATAATAAACAATCACGATTCCAAGAAGAGCTAAAAAAAGAAAGTAACAAGACTTCATGGTTTCGAGTTGAGTTCCGCGAAAACCTTGCTTTACTTTCTTGTTTCTGAACACGACATGGATATCAAAACGTTGCTCCATAATCTCCGTGAAGAAGTGTCTTGTTCGGTGTGTTCCGACATATTTACCGATCCAAAACATCTGCCATGCTTACACAGTTTCTGTCTGCACTGCTTGAAACAATGGCATAGGACGAGTCATGGCTGTGACACCATGAGATGCCCAAATTGTCAAGCCGTTAGCAGAGTACCTGAAAGAGGCGATCTGAAAGATCTTCCAACCAGTTTTTATCTGAATGGCTTGATTGATGTGTTGGCAATAAAAGAGTGTAGAAGTAGTCAAGTAAGGTGTGGGAACTGCGAGAAGAAAAGCTCCGAGACTACTCACTGTTTCCAGTGTTGCATATTTCACTGCCAGGAGTGCGTCACTGCACACAACATCATGCGAAGCAATAAAGATCATCGTATTCTGGCGCTGAAAGACTTTGAAGACAAGGACTATGAGGATGTGCTAAAGCGACCTGTGTTCTGTACAAAGCAACGGCACGAGAAAGAAGAGCTAAAGTACTTTTGTAAGAACTGTGAAATGGCCGTTTGCCAATCTTGTGTTTTGATGGATCATCCTGGTCATGCTTTGGAGCACATAGACGACGAAGCTGAAAGACAAAAGAGTGAAATGAAATCAATGATTGAAACACAGAAGCGTAATTTACAAGCAAAGCTGACTGCTGTTAGTAAACTTGATGAAGACTACGCGAAGATCATACAAAGAGGCGAGGAGGTAAAGAGGGACGTTCAGAGGACTGTTGACAATTTAATTGCCAATGTTGAAGCGAAGAAGCAAACTATTTTTGCAGCGGTGGAAGACCAAACAGAGAAATCACTTGAAAGTCTAACAACCCAGGAGACCGAGATCGAGCATCAAATAGAGGTGATCAAATCATCGTTGGATAAAGCTGATAAAGTTTTGACACGAAGTGCAAACGCTGAAGTCGTTCAAGTGAAAAAGTCATTACAAACAATCTTTGGAGGAAGTTGATCAAACTACTAAGCCTAATGAGCGTAACCTGAAAGATCTTCCCACGTTGGATTTCGTGCCAAATTTAAACATGTTGAAGACTGTCAAAACCGAAGAAATTGGAACACTGAAAACACTGCAGCAAACTGAAGCTAGTCAATCTGTCGCTGTGGGCAAAGGACTCGAAGAAGGAACTGTTGGAGTTGAAGCACAGTTTGTTCTGACCACTAGAAACGCAGAGGGAGAGCAGTGTTACAATAAACATGACCGTGCAACGGTAGAGATTAGGGACGAAGAAGGACGAGAATGCGCGACGGAAGTGCGAATAAATGACAATAAGGATGGAAGCTACAAAATCTCCTATTCACCGAAAGATCAAGGCAAATACAAAGTGACAGTAAAGGTAAACGGCAAACACGTTCTTGATAGTCCTTTTTCTATTGAGGTGAAATCATTTCAGTTAAGACCTGCTTTTTCTTTTGGAAAACGAGGTTCGTCTGTTGGAATGGTTAATTATCCCTGGGGGGTGGCAGTGAATGCCAGGGACGAGATAGCTGTAACTAATTGGGGGAACCACAGAGTTCAAATCTTCAAGAGTGATGGAAAATACTTAAGATCTTTTGGTCGGGAAGGTAACAAAGCGGGCGAATTTAAGTATCCAGCGGGAATAACTTTTCATAGAAATGGAAATATTTTCGTAGCAGAGCAGGATAACCATAGGATCCAGATTTTCATTGGGGAGGGTAAGTACGCGGGTATGTTTGGTGGGAAAGGAAGCCGTGATAGTCAGTTCTCTAATCCTTGTGGTTTATCTGTAGACAGTGATGGAAATATCATTGTTGCTGATACAGGTAACAAATTAACTAAGATCTTTTCTCCTGATGGCAAGTTTCTAATGAAGGTAGATGGGCACGGCTCTTTTACTTTTCCTTTCCACTGTGTTTAGTGTGATAGATATCTCATAGTGTCAGACTACAGTACAGATTGTATGAAAGTTTACGACAGGAATGGAAACTTTCAGTACAAGTTTGGAAAGCAGGGTGGAGGGGACGGGGAGTTTAAGTATTCCTGTTGTTTTTCAGTGAACAAGTCAGGACACCTGATGGTCTGTGATTTAGGTAATGATAGAATACAAGTTTTTGAACTGAATGGAAATTTTGTTAGCAAGTGTGGAAGAAAGGGCAGTAATTTAGGAGAATTCAATTTCCCATCGTGTTTAGCAGTTCTCAGTAATGGCCGGATTGTTGTGTCTGACAAGAATAACCATCGCATCCAGATACTGGAGTGAACATTGTCCTTTACAAACAAAAAGAAAACCGGTTATTGTCGAGTTATTTTAACGGATTCAAAATTCATTTTAGTTTTCAGTTTGTTTAATTTGTGGAATTCTTTTCTGTGATCAGTAAAACGTTAGAGGTGCAGTATTCACGTAATTGCTGGTGATTTGGTTCTGTATCGATTGAACTGTTCAATAATTGTTTTGAGGGTAGGGGGAGGGTGGGTGAGTGGGTGACAAACACAAATTTGTGTCTCTTGCAGATGGATGGGATTAATAACTACATCTCTTGAGTTGTATTGTATGAATTATTTTGAAGGACAAAAAAACCTTTTAGTGGTTAATGGTTATATTAAATAATAGAGTGACTAAATAAGAAAGCAGTAAAACCCCTTTATGTATTAATTGTTGTAATAAAAACCTCTACTATAGGAGAAAAGGCTCTTTAGAGGATTTACGTTTTCTTAATTTAAAGGGGAGACGGGTGGGTTGGTGACAAAAACAAATTTGTGTCGCTTGCAGATGGATGGGATAAATAGCAACGTCTCTTAGATTGTATTGTATGAATTGTTGTATGTTTACTTTACCAGTGGTTATATCAAACAATAGACTTAGCCAATAGACTAGCAAAATAAGAAAGTAATAAAACCACTTTATAGATCAATTGTTGAAATAAGAACCTCCACTATAGGAGAAAAGGCTGTTTAGAGGATTTGCGTTTTCTTAATTTAAAGAACAAATGTTTTGTTTCTAAAATGATCACTATACTCTTTGACATTTAATTATCTTATGATGTTTTTATAGCAAGTTTGTTTTAGGGATTAGCAGGTTATTGACAGTCAGTTATGTACTGGAAAATATGTAGTACAATGAACATTGCTTCAATGGACTTACCAAGTTACTAATTGCCTTGACGTTTGTATTTTCCTTATACTCAATAGCAGTATTTGTTAGCTGCAGTGCTACAGTTAAACCCCACTTTACGAATGACCGCTTAATACGGACACCTTGAGCTTATGGAAATTGATTTTAGTTCCTAGCTCCAACATTTTCTGTTAGCTTGAGCAGCTTAAGACAGACACCTGGATTATAGCAACACTTAGTGTGCTCCTGACGGTGTTTGAGAAAACGGGGTTCGACTGTATCTGTAGGTTAAAATATAGGTTTTTAAACTTTGTATTTTTAGCTTTAGTTTATTGGAACTTTACTATTTGCCTTGAAGTTTGTATTTTCCTTATACTCAATAGCAGTATTTGTTAGCTACAGTGCTACAGTTAAACCTCGCTTTACGAATGACTTCTTAATACGGACACCTCGAGATTACGGAAAGTGATTTTAGTTCCTACCTCCAACACATTCTGTTAATTAAGACAGTCACCTGGATTATATCAACACTTAGTGTGGTCCTAATGGTGTGTGAGAAAACGGGGTTCGACTGTATCTGTAGGTTAATATATATATATTTTAAAGTTTGTATTTGTAGCTTTAGTTTATTGGAACTTTAAAGTTAGCTGCTTTAATGAAGAAACGTTTTGTAGAAAGAGGTGTTAGCAATGATGAACAAGTAGTGAACAGCTTTTCATATGAGATTATTGTTAAATCATCATTTACTCGATGTGAGAAACTGAAATAAAGTGTAAGTTAAGTGAAGTTGTAATATGCATCCAGTTTTAACTGTTTCGTGAGAAGCGAATTGTTTGGTTTACTTTTGAGAAAAGTTAGCCGGCCAAATGTGAGAACCTGTAACAACAGAACGAGAGCAATATTTCCTCTTTATAAAATAACTGAGATACTACGCGCGCTCTTATTGGTCGATAGGTGTGTTTAGATGAGAGTATGTAAACTGGGTTGTGACGTTTTACATTCGCGCTATTTTTGAGAATTATTTTATAAAGCAAAAGAACACTTTTTCCGTGTTTACATAGCCTCATCTAAACACTCGGGGATTGGGAGAATTCTCGAAAGTTATGCAAACCCGAGACGTAGTCGAGGGCTTGCATAACTGTCTCGAATTCTCCGAACCCTTCTCGTGTTAAGATGAGGCCATGTAAACACGGAAAAATTGTTCTGTATCTTAAGTACTGAGCAAACAATTATTTAAACAAAGTTGCTCTTTTACAACTTCGCTTATGAATCTTACAAACATGGTTTTTATTTCCGGCCCATGAACTCGAGTAATAACAGGAAGCGACGTACAAAAGCGAGAACACGCGCACGGGTCGCCACACGCCAGGAAACGAGAAGAGCGCTGCAAGCCGAAGGCAATTCAATTCCTTCCCCGAACACCCCTCACACTCGCCCCATATTATTCCTCAAACGCGTGCTATGCAGATAATGAAAACGGAGAAACTAACAACATGCATAAAATCTTAAAAGTTGTTGTCACTGACTTAAAAATCTTAAAATAGACGTTTCGGCTAAAATACTATAACCTTCTTTAGTGATGAAATGAATGTTAATGGCGTCTAAATGTAAATGAGATTTTTATAAGAATGTGAGGAACTCGCTAGGGATTAATTTAGCATTTTGTAAATGTCTGGAATATGCGCGTGGTCATTAATTGAGTTCGGTTCGCGAATGGAATGCCACGCTTCCAAGAACAATCTACGCGACCACAAGGGACAGCGGTCTATGACCTTGACATTATCAAAATCAAATTCGTGGTTGTTTTTCATACAGTGTTGCGCCAAAAGAGAGTTCTTGTCACATGTGAGGACGGCTCTTTTATGTTCTTTTGTTCTAGATCTCAGTGCTCTGGATGTTTGACCGATGTAAAGTTTTTCACAGTTTTTACAATTGATTTTATACACGACACCAGTTGACAGGTCTTGATCGAATTTATCCTTCGGTTTCTTCAGGATCGAACCAACCGTCTTGACGGGTTTATGAGCAACATTTACGTCGAATTGTCCTAAAGTTCTTGCAATTTTTTCAGAGATTCCTTGAAAATATGGCAAAGTAACAAAGCCTCTGTGGCTTTGAAGCTGATTATTTTGGGGCTGATTTGATGCTTTAGGTGGTTTGGTTCTTTGGCAGCTTTTTAACAAGATGCATGTTCATTGATGAACGGGTCCCTTATCAATGAGCATAACATGAACCTTGGTTTAATTTCTCCCGTTCTTCTGTTCAGTGGCCTTTCCGAGATGGAAAAGTGTATCGTTATAAGAATTGCAGACAAACAGCTTACTACTAGTAAGCTATAATTAACAGGCCACACGACAAGACACAGAAAGTATATTTGACGGCTAGTGGCTAAAAATAGTGAGATTTTTGTTTTGAACACCGTAAGCGAGACCAGAAGCATGGATTTACACCCCTTTGCGAGACGACAAGCATCCATCCCACGCAGATAGGGAGCTAAACTCCAGATTAAACAGTCCTGGAATAAGCAGTGGGCAGTGACTGTGTGGACAATTGATGGGAAAGCTCCCCCTCTGACATTTTAATGTTGTAGTGCCTCTCGTCACACAGAAGTGTACCACCATGCACCAAACTGTTGGGACAAACTAAGAAACCTGTGTTGGACTAGCAGCCCATCCGGGGGAGGCAGCAATTCCCTTGACTGCTTTATACCACGCAATTCAGGATAAGTTCTGCTGGGCACGCTTCGACCGAACGGACTGAATATTAACTTCAATTTCTTGTGACTGTGGGTCTAGCGCGTATTACACTTACGCGCACTAAAACAATGGTTTTCCCCTTTGTTTACTTTGTACTTCATGCGCGCGCTTTTCGTGCGTGCTTACGCGTACAGTTTTTTTGTATGGCGTGGCTAAATCCACCTACTGAAGAAGGGCTAAGCCCGAAACGTTTAGTTTCTCAGAACAAATTCGACAATTTTCAGAGCATTTCAGCTTTAAATACAACTCATATGAGTGTTTTGCTCATTCCTACTGAATTTAAGTTTTCGCGGTCCTGCTTGTTGATGTACTCCGCCCGTTGTATATTCGATGGCGAGGTGAATGTTGTTTGTTTCGTCTGGTGACTTGGCAGAATTTTGATTATTTTAAAACTGCTTAGATGGTCTGAAGAAGTAAATCTCGAGTATAATCCGCCACTTTTCTTTGTGCTAGAAGGGTTTTGGTCTTCGTGTAAAGATTGAAAGTCACACATGGAGTCTTCCACACAGTACACGCTCCATTGCTAGCCTTCGTTACGTCGTCTGCTGATAAACCAAGTTTTTGATGTAGAAATGACTCAAAACGTTCAACCGAGCCATTCCATTTAAACTGAATTTTAGCATTAACAAATACCGTAAATCCTCGAATTAGCACCCGGAGCGCTTATTTCAAATTAGGAGAAGACGGGGGGGGGGGGGGGCGCTTATTTAATTTTGATGTTCTTTCGTGACTTGGCGATATAAATCGAACAAAGTTAACTTTGTTTTGGAGCCAAGAAAACGGAATACAGTCGAACCACTCGTAACCAACTATCCAAAATGTCAAGCGTACGTGTCCTAGGTGGTCGGTTTCGGCAGAATGCCGCTTACGAGAGCTTAGACCATACTTGGTCAAAAGTTTGCCTCAGTAGCATATCTGGTAACTGTATAGACCACATGTTTTAAATGTTTTATTCATGTCATCAAAAACTCAATATCGAGAAAAAATCCTGTACTTCCCATTGAAAAAAAAAAGTCAGTCTCTTGTGCTACCTAGGAATTTGCGATAATGTCTTGTTACCAAATCTCCACTCTATTATCTGTCCAATGGTCGATTACGGGAGGCTAAAAAAGAAAAGAAAATTTCAAACTTTGAGCGTCAAAAGTTGTCGCGATCGCTTACGAGAGGTGGTCGCTTACAAGGGGTTCTAAATATAATGATTTGACTTCAAAACTTTTAGTATTTTAGAAAACTGGTCGCTTACGAGAGGCGGTCGCAACCGGAGATTCGAGTATATCTGATAAGTCACTTGATCATTTGATTCATGATTACTTTTCAGCTTCCTGTTAACTACAGAAGACACACTTCAAAGCAGTTACGTTTCCCTCCAAATAACATTTCTACAGATCTCTTGCACGCTACTCTTAGCTGGGTCGGCAAGGCGAGTGAGCCTTATTTTCATATTCTGCCGGAGGGTTTCTTTTTTTCCGGTTGCGTTAAATTCATAATTGGAGAACTAAACTCTCAAATGGGTCAAATGGAAATTGCCAATTGGTAAGATGAACTGGCGTAGTTCTTGAAGCGTTTTATGTTCCTCTCTTTTTGGCTGGGTGAGGTGCTCTGCTAGGTTTTCCTTTAGCTAGTAATGTTTCAATGCTTTTCGTCATCACTATACTCTTCCATTAGACGTAAACGCTAAAAAGAGCCACATATGGGAAAGGCTATATGATGTATACAGCAAGCGAGCAAAAAGCGTGTGTTGCTTGGATTTTCAACTGAAACACAGAATAACAAAACGCGAGCGAGAACGTTTTTCTCCGGCTTCATGTCGAAGCGTTTGCTTTAGACTAAGGTATTTATGATCTGAATTCTTCTTGAATTCAAATTTTGAGTTGGATCGCCGTTTTTCCGCAATATTTTCCATTTTATGTTGTACTTTTTTGGTCTGCGTATAGACAATACATAACTTCACGGCCTCTCGGAGCACAATGTACTCCAGTCTCTCCAACCCTCTGTGGTCTTGCAGTTGTTAATTTCTCTCCCTTCGACCAATAGCACGTGTTATTATTTCTACCGATAAATTAGGGGTTGACATCGTGTTTCCTTTGACTGGTTCTTCTAGCCAGGGAGGGGAGGTTGTTATGCCGAAACTGAGTTTGATGTGCTGGGAGCTGTTTGTCGCAATGTCCTTGGTTTCTAAGCACTCAAGTAAGCAGGTAACCAAATTACAGGTCATGTTATACAAAAACTACAAAACTCAAAACCACTTCCATCTCTCGACAGCTACTCGAATTCACTGTGGAAGATAAACTTAAGCGTAGCAGGTTAAGAACAATGAGAAATAACACAATACAGTGTATAAATGTTAGCTTGCTGATAATTGGTCCTGTATATTGTATTGTTAAAGCGACGTGTGTTCTGGTCTTCTTTTGTCATGTATAAGAACCTTCGTCTTCTAAAAAGTTATCGATTTCTGTCAAGGCTGAATTGCTGATTTAAGAATGAGTATCGTTTCATCTGATCAGTACCGTACGAGGAGCCGTGTCTGTTTCGGTTTCTCTGTCTTGTCTTCAGTGTTTCAATCAGACATTTCCCTTGTTTTCCTGCCAAAGAATAGAATCGCTTGAACAGTGACGTATGACGGTGCTAGTGCCCGTGCTTTAGTAAGGTATTCTTGGGACGCCCCTAAGTTGTGTGTATGAGATAAAGCGCTTTCGTTTGCAACGCCTTCGAATGAAGGATTAATAAAGCTAACCAGATCGTTTGATGCGAGGCTGCTTAATTTTACGTGACATGAGTTTACGTTCTTACTAATTGTCATGGAAGAGTATCTGTCTTCTCCTTATAGCAACAAGACAGAAAAAAGGTTGAACGTATCTAGATAATTGCTAGTAGGACGCAACGAAGAAACACTACATTGAAAACATTTGTGCCTTCCTCGATCTTTAATTAAAAATTCTTCACTGCTGATAAGTTGACCGGTACACAAGATCCTTGTCAGACCAAAAATCGCTTTTCTTTCCATCAATAGAATAACTACACGTCTCATGTATATAAGCATGAGGCACTGACGGCCAGAAAGCCCCGGTGCGGGGTGGGGGTAAGGGAGGGGGGGTGTTACGGGAGTCCCATACAAAAATGTCGGGGATGCTCGTCGAAAAATTTGAATAAAAGTTCTAGAGGAGAGCAATCTGGGTGTAACTCTAACTTTGTTTTCAATCCCGACAAAATACCAATTAAAACGAAAATCACAGCGTTAACGTCTTCAGGGTCTTCAAATGCACACTTAGACAGCTAAAACTAATGGGGCTTTTGTCCTGAACACCCTATAAGTGAGAACAGAATCATTGATTTACACCAGCTTCTTAGCGAGACCACGAGCATCAGTCCCCGACTATTTCATTTGGTCGCCTCCTCCCAAGTAGTGAGCTAAACTCCAGATTAAACAGTCCGGGAATAAGCAGTGGGCAGTCACTTTTCAAAAATTGACGGGCAAACCCCTCCTTCCCTCGCCCCCCTCTGACATTTTACTGTTGTAGTGCCTCTCGCCACACAGGAGTGTACCACCATGTTAGAAGAACCTAATGAAAGGTTACGAGGGAAGTAATCTGTGTTGGGCTAGCATCCAATCCGAGGGGAGCCGCAATGCTCTTGGCTGTTTTATACCACGCAAGCCAGGATAAGTTCCAGTTGTGTTGGCCAGTTTGGCTTAAGTGTGACATCACTCCATCGTTAACTAAAAATAGTTCACTATTTCAGTGAGGTCAGCTGTTACAAATCACAGTAGCTCTTAATTTAAACATGCCAGTGATTTTCACCGTTCAAAGAAAAATATCGATATCAAATTTCTCTTTACTGAGTGGCAATATTTTGAGAGAATTTGGGTTTTAGTCAAACGTTTGCAACTGTGATGATTGGGTCTTGTATTCCCGTAACGTGTCTTCTTGCATTTGCCATAAGATGGTAAGGAGAAATGAGGCTTTCATTACAGGCGCAGATGAAACGGAAAGATTATGGAGGAAGGATAAGATGCCATTGCCACATGAAAATTACAGTCCATAACGACATAAGTAGTTTTGATTATAACAGACTGCCAAGAAGCATTTTTCCTCTCGTGAGAGATCGACAAGTGGCGCGCGAGCTAGCTCACGAGGGACGTGTGGCTGGCAGATAATCACGAGTCTTCGCGAGTCCGTAGAGATTGTAAGTTCAAACCATTGCTTGGAGTTCTGCCTGACCAACACACCCTAAAAAAATGAGCTGTCCATCGTTTGCGCGTGAAAACAACAAATGAAGTCTATTCAGACAGAAAGGAATTGAACTACAGACACCAAAGCACTAATGTTTTGTTCTGCTCAATGTTTTAGTGACATCTGATCAAGGAGCCCCAAGGGTCACATTCTTTGGAATTAGTATGCGAGACAAAATGACAAGGGCTCTTAAAGCGACGTTCCATGATTGGTTTGAACAAGGGAAAAGATTAGCATAATAAACAATCACGATTCCAAGAAGAGCTAAAAAAAGAAAGTAACAAGACTTCATGGTTTCGAGTTGAGTTCCGCGAAAACCTTTGTTTCTGAACACGACATGGATATGAAAACGTTGCTCCATAATCTCTGTGAAGAAGTGTCTTGCTCGGTGTGTTCCGACATATTTACCGATCCAAAACATCTGCCATGCTTACACAGTTTCTGTCTGCATTGCTTGAAACAATGGCATAGGACGAGCAATGGCCGCGACACCATCAGATGCCCAAATTGTCAAGCCGTTAGCAGAGTACCTGAAAGTGGCGATCTGAAAGATCTTCCAACCAGTTTTTTTCTGAATGGCTTGATTGATGTAGTGGCAATCAAAGAGTGCAGAAGTAGTCAAGTAAGATGTGGAAACTGCGAGAAGAAAAGCTCTGAGACTTCTTACTGTTTCTAGTGTTGCATATTTTATTGTGAGGAGTGCGTAACAGGCCACAACATCATGCGAAACAATAAAGATCACCGTGTTCTGGCGCTGAAAGACTTTCAAGAGAAGGACTATGAGGATGTGCTCAAGCGACCTGTGTTCTGTGCAAAGCAACGGCACGAGAACGAAGAGCTGAAGTTCTTTTGTAAGAACTGTGAAATGACCGTTTGCCAATTTTGTGTTTTGATGGATCATCCTGGTCATGCTTTGGAGCACATAGAAGACGAAGCTGAAAGACAAAAGATTGAAATGAAATCAATGATTGAAACACAGAAGCGTAATTTACAAGCAAAGCTGATTGCTGTTAGTAAACTGAATGAAAACTACGCGAAGATTATACAACGAGGCGAAGAGGTGAAGAGAGACGTTCAGAGGACTGTTGACAATTTAATTGCTAATATTGAAGCGAAGAAGCAAACTATTTTTGCAGCGGTGGAGGACCAAACAGAGAAATCACTGGAAAGTCTAACAACGCAAAAGACCGAGATCGAGCATCAAATAGAGGTGATCAAATCAACGTTGGATAAAGCTGATAAAGTTTTGACACGAAGTGCAAACGCTGAAGTCGTTCAAGTGAAAAAGTCATTACAAACAATATTGGAAGGAGTTGATCAAACTACTAAGCCAACTGAGCGTGACCTGAAAGATCTTCCGACGTTGGATTTCGTGCCAAATCAAAAGATGTTGAAAACTGTCAACACCGAAGAAATCGGAACACTGAAAACACTGCAGCAAACTGAAGCTAGTCAATCTATCGCTGTGGGCAAAGGACTCGAAGAAGGAACTGTTGGAGTTGACGCACAGTTTGTTCTGACCACTAAAAACACAGAGGGAGAGCAGTGTTACAATAAACATGACCGTGTATCGGTAGAGATCAGGGACGAACAAGGACGAGAATGCGCGACGGAAGTGCGAATAAATGACAATAAGGATGGAAGCTACAAAATCAGCTATTCACCCAAAGATCAAGGCAAATACAAAGTGACAGTAAAGGTAAACGGCAAACACATTCTTGATAGTCCTTTTTCTATTGATGTGAAATCATTTCAGTTAAGACCTGCTTTTTCTTTTGGAAAACGAGGTTCGTCTGTTGGAATGGTTAATTATCCCTGGGGGGTGGCAGTGAATGCCAGGGACGAGATAGCTGTAACTAATTGGGGGAACCACAGAGTTCAAATCTTCAAGAGTGATGGAAAATACTTAAGATCTTTTGGTCGGGAAGGTAACAAAGCGGGCGAATTTAAGTATCCAGCAGGAATAACTTTTCATAGAAATGGAAATATTTTCGTAGCAGAGCAGGATAACCATAGGATCCAGATTTTCAGTGGGGAGGGTGAGTACGTGGGTATGTTTGGTGGGGAAGGAAGCCTTGATAGTCAGCTCTCTAATCCTTGTGGTTTATCTGTAGACAGTGATGGAAATATCGTTGTTGCTGATGCAGGTAACGAACTGATTAAGATCTTTTCTCCTGATGGCAAGTTTCTAATGAAGATAGGTGGGCAGGGTTCTTTTACTTTTCCTTTCCACTGTGTTCAATGTGATAGATATCTCATAGTGTCAGACTGCAGTGAACACTGTATAAAGGTTTTTAATTGTAATGGAGACTTTCAGTACAAGTTTGGAAAGGAGGGTGGAGGGGACGGGGAGTTTAATTATCCCTGTTGTTTGTCAGTAAACAAGTCAGGTCACCTGATGGTCTGTGATTCAGATAATAATAGAATACAAGTATTTGAACTCAGTGGAAAGTTTGTTGGCAAGTTTGGAAGAAGGGGCAGTAATTTAGGAGAATTCAATTCTCCATCGTCTCTAGCAGTTCTCAGTAATGGCCGAATTGTTGTGAGTGATGAGAATAACAATCGCATCCAGATACTGGAGTGAGCACTGTACTTTATAAAAAAAAGAGAAACTCTAGGACATTAATTCAAAATTCAAAATTCAAAATTTATTTTAGTTTGCAGTTTGTTTAATATGTGGAATTATTTTCTGTGATAAAACGTTAGAAATGCAGTGTCCACCCAATTGCTTGTGGTGTGGCTCTGTATCGGTTGAACTGTTCTATAATTGTTTTGGGGTTAGGTGGGACAGGTGGGTGGGTGACAAAAACAAATTTGTGTGGCTTGCAGTTGGATGGGAATAATACGTACATCTCTTAAGTTGTATTGTATGAATTATTTTGAAGGACAAGAAAAAACGTTTTTTTTTTGTTTACTTTACCAGTGGTTATATTATATAATAGAGTGACTAGCAAAATAAGAAAGTTATAAAACCACTTTATGGATTAATTGTTGTAATAAGAACCTCCACTATAGGAGAAAAGGCTGTTTAGGGGATTTGCCTTTTCTTAATTTAAAGAAGAAACATTTTGTTTCTCAAATTATTACTATACTCTTTGACATTTAATTGTCGTTATGATGTTTTTATAGCAAGTTTGTTTTAGGGATTAGCAGGTTATTGACAGTCAGGTATGTACTGGAAAATATGTAGTACAAAGAACATTGCTTCAATGAACTTACCAAGTTACTAATTGCCTTGAAGTTTGTATTTTCCTTATACTCAATAGCAGTATTTGTTAGCTGCAGTGCTACAGTTAAACCCCACTTTACGAATGACCGCTTAATACGGACACCTTGAGCCTTATGGAAATTGATTTTAGTTCCCAGCTCCAACATTTTCTGTTAGCTTGACCAGCTTAAGACAGACACCTGGATTATAGCAACACTTAGTGTGCTTCTGACGGTGTTTGAGAAAACGGGGTTCGACTGTATCTGTAGGTTAAAATATATGTTTTTAAACTTTGTATTTTTAGCTTTAGTTTATTGGAACTTTAAAGTTAACTGCTTTAATGATGAAAGGTTTTGTAGAAAGAGCTGTTTGCAGTGATTAAGAGCAGTAAATAGCTTGATATGAAATAATTGTAAAATCGTCATTTTCTTTGATAATGTAAATAAACAAAGTGTGAGTTCAAGAAAGTTGCTCTTTGCTTTGAGTTTACTTTTTAGTTTCTTATGTGAAAAAAGAAATTGCTAGAGATCGTAAAGAGAGGTTCATAAATTCTCCAGTACAATGGGCCGAATAAGCTTGTTTAATAAGGTTTTATCGTATTTAACTCTGTTCTTTTGTGACTACGTTATAAATTGAAAAAACTTGAGTTTGTTTTGGAGCCATGAAAACGAAATACATGATAAGTTACGTGGTTATTTGATACATGATTAAGTTTCAGCTTCCTGTTAACACGAGCCCAGGTCGAACCATATCTTTATCTCTTTGTTGCGTTCAGATACAGAAGATACACTTGAAAGGGGTTACGTTAACTTTTCCCTCCCTACAGAGCTCTTGCACACTACTCTTAGCTAGCGGGTCGGCTAGGCGACTAAGCGAGCACTATTTTCATATTCTGCAGGGTTTCTTTTTTCCTGGTAGCGCTAAATTCATACGTATAGAACTGAGCTCACAAAAGTGGCAATAGGTTAGATAAACAAGCGCCGTTCTTAAAGCGTTTTATGTTTCTTTCTCTGTAGCTGGGTATTGTGCTTCGCCAAGTTTTCTTTTTGGAAGCAATGCTACAATACAATATTGTGCCGGAATACAACGTCCGTAGATACTTTTTAGATAAAAGTTAGTTAATAGTTTTTAATATTCCATTGTATTAATTTTATTCATTAGAGTTTTTATTTTTTATTTTTTATTTTTTTTTTTTTGCTATTTCATTGTATTATTTTTATTTAGATTGTTTTATTTTTTACTTTTTTTTTTATATTCCATTGTATTATTTTTATTTAGATTTTTACAGTTGGTGTGATATCTCACGGTTTTTACCGACTTACTTAACTAAGTATAGATGTAGATGTAACATGCGTTCTCCAGCTTTCGGCTTGTCTGTTCTCTCTTCAGTGTTTCGATCAGAATGTACACAGTTAAACATTGCCCTTGTTTTCCCGCCGAAGAATAGAATCGCACGACAGCCCTGCTTTAGTAAGGTATTGTTGGGACCCCCCTAAATTTTGTGTACAGCGCACTCGTTAGTAAGGGCTTCAAATGAAGGATTAATAAAGCTAACCGGGTCGTTAGATGCGAGGCTGCTTAATTTTTCACGAAATAAGTTTACTTTCTTACTAAATATCCTGGGAGAGTGTTTGTCTTCTCCTCATAGCAACTAGACAGAAAGAAAACGGTTGAACGTATCTAGATAATTGCTAGAAGGGGGCATCGAGAAACACTCCATTGAAAACATTTGTTTCTTTCCAGGAGCCATAATCGGGGACGGAGACCGTAAGCGCGCGCCATTTCAAGTATTGAGGTTGTCCCCATGATATGGGACAATAATTCTATTTTTAGAACAAATTGCGCCATCACCTGCGGTACACGCGCGTACATGCTGCGAGGATTTTTGCGGATGTCGCGTGGGGAAAATGGCGTCCGAAATTCCCGAAATATTTCATGTTTTTGCCCCGCAACTCAACGCGTTTACATCTGTTGGAATTTTGCTTAAGTATTTTCGTCGTAAGCTGCTCCAGTTTGAGTGAAGTAAGACAGTGTCGAATTTAGGTATGTTCCGCTGTAAGCATATATATATCGCTGACCAAGTTGTGTTCCGACTGATGCTTCTTTTACATGAGCTGTACATTACTCCACTTTAAATTTCACATATGTTGAAGAGTAACAGCTTTTCCATTACACAGCAAAAAACTAGCTGGATATATTTAGATATAGCAGAGCTTCAGGACTTCATAGTTTCATAGCTCCTCTTGCCACACGCTTGCGAGGAATTTGTCAGTCTATCGCGACCGAAAAGTAAAACAAAATAATTGCTAGTTTGAGTTTCGCTTGAATTGTAAGCAACGCTTGATGTTTCATCGAGGCTTAATAACTGTACGTCCGTAGATACTGCTCAGTTTTATTCGTGTAAAAATCCAGTAAATTCTCTGTTGTCGATGAATGAGAGCGCCCGCCGATGCATGTTTTGTACAGTCAGTAAACATGACAAATTGTACTTCCGCCGCACTTTCGTGTGAAAGCGTACATCGAACTCAAACGATAGCTCTATAGTTTTTAAATACGTTTAAGATTGATAAATGTTTGAGAACATATTAAAAGCTAAGCTGAAAATATGTGTATAAAGCAGAAATAATCAGCAAAGTTACGATGACGCTTTCTTTAATCAACTTGGAATAACGATTTCGATTTTGTTGATCGAGTTATCAAAACTCCTTGTCTATTTTCATTTTCGCAGTGTAAAACTTCACTATGCTTATGTTGAAGAAACACACATGATGTTTTCTAGCCTTTTTTGCATTCGTGAAATTTGTTGCAGCATCTCAGCACAAAAGATAACGAAAGAAATCTTTGTCAAGATTTGTTGACAATTGAAAACAGGGACTCGGACTTGAAAGTGCACGAGCTGCACTATGCAAATGAGCTAATTGTACGCGTCAGACTTTCCTTTCAAAAACCATTGCAAACTCACCAAACAAGCAGAGACAATAAGAAACCATCAAAACGGGTTTTGGTTATGATTAAACATTGTCTGAGAAACTCACAAATTAACTCGATACCAGAGCAGATAGTTTTCTTGCTATATTCTTAAGCATACGCGTAAGCTTACAACTAGCGTGAGCAGATCTTATTATTCATTCCCAGCGCGAGATTGAAGTCTTGTTTTCGACCCTGAAAAACCCCCCTTTTCCGTTAGCTCAGAGCATAAAACTACATATAAGCTCCCTGGTTCGTATTCCCTGCCTTATTCCCTGCCATCGCTGTGAAAAATACGCAAGAGAATCTCTCAACTCTCACCATTTGATCACGCAACGTGACAACATCCACGCGAGAGCCCCTGACATGTGCGTGCATCCGCGCGGATATATGACGTCGCCCCCTCTGACATTTTACTGTTGTAGTGCCTCTCGCCACACAGGAGTGTACCATCATGTTAGAAGGACCTAATAAAAGGTTAAGAGGGAAGTAATCTGTGTTGGAGTAGCATCCAATCCGAGGGGAGCCACAATGCTCTTGGCTGTTTTATACCACGCAAGCCAGGATAATTTCCAGCAGTGTTGGTCAGTTTGGCTAAAGTGTGAGCAGTGAGGTCAGCTGTTACAAATCACAGCAGCTCTTAGTTCAAACTTGCCAGTGATTTTCACCGTCTAAAGAAAAAGATCCATATCAAATTTCTCCTTACTTAGTCACAATATTTTTGTAAATAATTTTGAGAGAATTTGGGTTTTAGTCAAACGTTTTCAACTATGATGGTTGCGTCTTGCATTTTCATAACGTGTCTTCTTACATTTGCCATAAGATGGTAAGGAGAAATGAGGCTTTCATCACAGGAGCAGGTGAAAGAGAAAGATTTTAGAGGATGGATAAGATGCCATTGCCATATGAAAATTACAGTCCACCACGTTGCTCGCAGATAATCGCGAGTCTTCGCGAGTCCGTAGAGATTGTAAGTTCAGACCATTGCTTGGAGTTTTGCCTGACCAACGCACCCCAACAAAATGAGCTGTCCATCTTTTGCGCGAGAACAAAGCAAATGAAGTCAACTCAGACAGAAAGGAATCGAAATACAGACTCCAAAACAGTAATGTTTTAGTGACATCTGATCAACGAGCCCTAATGGTCACATTAAGAATCAGTATCCAAAACAAAATGACAAAGGCTCTTAAAGCAACGTTCAATGATTGGTTTCAACAAGGGAAAAGATTAGCATAATTCGGTTTCAAGAAAGGAAACGATTAGCATAATAAACAGCCACGATTCAGAGAAGAGTGAAAAGAAAGTCACAAGACTTCATTGTTTCGAGTTGAGTTCCGTCGAAACCTTGCTTTACTCGCTTGTTTCTGAACACGACATGGATATCAAAACGTTGCTCCATAATCTCCGCGAAGAAGTGTCTTGCTCGGTGTGTTCCGACATATTTACCGATCCAAAACATCTGCCATGCTTACACAGTTTCTGTCTGCACTGCTTGAAACAATGGCCTAGGACGAGCCATGGCTGCGACACCATCAGATGCCCAAATTGTCAAGCCGTTAGCAGAGTACCTGAAAGTGGCGATCTGAAAGATCTTCCAACCAGTTTTTATCTCAATGGCTTGATTGATGTGTGGCAATAAGAGAGTGCAGAAGTAGTCAAGTAAGATGTGGGAACTGCGAGAAGAAAAGCTCTGAGACTTCTTATTGTTTCCAGTGTTGCATATTTCACTGTCAAGAGCGCGTCACTGCACACAACATCATGCGAAGCAATAAAGATCACCGTGTTCTGGCGCTGAAAGACTTTCAAGAGAAGGACTATGAGGATGTGCTCAAGCGACCTGTGTTCTGTACAAAGCAACGGCACGAGAAAGAAGAGTTAAAGTACTTTTGTAAGAACTGTGAAGCGGCCGTTTGCCAATCTTGTGTTTTGATGGATCATCCTGGTCATTCTTTGGAGCCATAGAAGACGAAGCTGAAAGACAAAAGATTGAAATGAAATCAATGATTGAAACACAGAAGCGTAATTTACAAGCAAAGCTGACTGCTGTTAGTAAACTTGATGAAGACTACGCGAAGATCATACAACGAGGCGAAGAGGTGAAGAGAGACGTTCAGAGGACTGTTGACAATTTAATTGCTAATATTGAAGCGAAGAAGCAAACTATTTTTGCAGCGGTGGAAGACCAAAAAGAGAAATCACTCAAAAGTCTAACAACGCAAAAGACTGAGATCGAGCATCAAATAGAGATGATCAAATCATCGTTGGATAAAGCTGATAAAGTTTTGACTCGAAGTGCAAACGCTGAAGTCGTTCAAGTGAAAAAGTCATTACAAACAATCTTGGAGGGAGTTGATCAAACTACTAAGCCAAGTGAACGTGACCTGAAAGATCTTCCCGCGTTGGTTTTCGTGCCAAATCAAAAGATGTTGAAAACTGTCAACACCGAAGAAATCGGAACACTGAAAATACTGCAGCAAACTGAAGCTAGTCAATCTGTCGCTGAGGGCAAAGGACTCCAAGAAGGAACTGTTGGAGTTGAAGCACAGTTTGTTCTGGCCACAAGAAACGTAGAGGGAGAGCAGTGTTACAATAAACATGACCGTGTATCGGCAGAGATCAGGGATGAACAAGAACGAGAATGCGCGACGGAAGTGCGAATAAATGACAATAACGATGGAAGCTACAAAATCTGCTATTCACCGAAAGATCAAGGCAAATACAAAGTGACAGTAAAGGTAAACGGCAAACAGGTTTTTAATAGTCCTTTTTCTATTGATGTGAAATTATTTCAGGCCAGACCTGTTTTTTCTTTTGGAAAACAAGGTTCCTCTGTTGGAATGTTTAACCATCCCAGGGGGGTGGCAGTGAATGCCAGGGACGAGATAGTTTTAACTGATTGCTGGAACCACAGAGTTCAAATCTTCACGAGTGATGGAAAGTACTTAAGATCTTTTGGTCGGGAAGGTAACAAAGCGGGCGAATTTAAGTATCCAACTGGAATAACTTGTCATACAAACAGAACTATTTTCGTAGCAGACAACATGTACAATAACTATAGGATCAAGATTTTCAGTGGGGAGGGTGAGTACGTGGGTATGTTTGGTATGGAAGGAAGCCTTGACAATCAGCTCTCTAATTTTTCTGGTTTATCTGTAGACAGTGATGGTAATATCATTGTTGCTGATGCAGGAAACAAATTGATTAAGATCTTTTCTCCTGATGGCAAGTTTTTAATGAAGATGGGTGGGCAGGGTTCTTTTATTTATCCTATCCACTGTGTTCAGTGTGACAGATATCTCATAGTGTCAGACTGTTTTGAACACTGTCTGAAAGTTTGCGACAGGAATGGAAACTTTCAGTACAAGTTTGGAAAGCAGGGTGGGGGAACGGGGAGTTTTTTTTTATCCCCATTGCTTGTCAGTGAGCAAGTGAGGACATCTGATGGTCTGTGATTCAGGTAATAATAGAACACAATTGTTTGAACTTAATGGAAAGTTTGTTGGCAAGTTTGGAACAAAGGGCTGTAATTCAGGAGAATTCAATTATCCACGGTCTGTAGCAAATCTCAGTAATGGCCGAATTGTTCTTTGTGACGAGTATAACCATCGCATCCAAATATTGGAGTGAACATTGTCATTTACAAACAAAACGAAAACCGGTAATTATCGGGTTATTTTTCAGGGATTCAAAATCCATTTTAGTTTTCAGTTAGTTGAATTTGTGGAATTCTTTTCTGTGGTAAAACGTTAGAGATGCAGTATTCACGTAATTGCTGGTGGTTTGGTTCTGTATCGGTTGAACTGTTCAATAATTGTTCTGGGAGTAGGGGGGACGGGTGGGTGGGTGGGTGACAAAAACAAATTTGTGTCTCTGGCATGTGGATGGGATAAATAGCCACATCTCTTGAGTTGTATTGTATGAATTATTTTGAAGGAAAAAAAAACATTTGTTTGTTTGCTGCACCAGTGGTTATATTGATTAATAGAGCGGTGACTAGCAATACTAAATAAGAAAGTAATAAAACCACTTAATGGATTAATTGCTGAAATAAGAACCTCAACTATAGAAGAAAAGGCTGTTTAGAGGATTTACGTTTTCTTAATTTAGAGAAGAAACGTATTGTTTCTAAAATGATTACTATACTCTTTGACATTTCATTATCTTTATGATGTTTTCATAGCAAGTTTGTTTTAGGGATTAGCAGGTTATTGACAGTCAGTTATGTACTGGAAAATATGTAGTACAATGAACATTGCTTCAATGAACTTACTTGACCAGCTTAAGATTATATCAACACTGGTGTCTGAGAAAACGGGGTTCGACTGTATCTGTAGGTTAATATATATGTTTTTAAAGTTTGTATTTCAAGCTTTATTTTATTGGACCTTTAAAGTTAGCTACTTTAATGATGAAACGTTTTGTAGAAAGAGCTGTTAGCAATGATGACTAGTAGTGAATAGCTTTTGATATGAAATAATTGTAAAATCTTCATTTACTTTGATAATGCAAATAAACAAAGTGTGAGTTAAGCAAAGTTGCTTTTTTCTTTGAGTTTACTTTTGAGTTTCTTACGTGAAAAAAAAAAAGAAAAAATGTTAGAGATCGAAAAGAGAGGTTCATAAATTCAGAATAAAAAGGTTGAGATTATTATTTGCCCAGTACGGGCCGAATAAGCTTGCTTAATAAGGTTTTATCCGTATCCAAGTCTGTTCTTTTGTGACTTGGCGTTATAAATCGAACAAAGCCGTGTCTTGAAAGTTCCAAGTTAAATTTGTGACAGTTTATCCTATTTTTAAGTTGCGTGATTCAGGGAATCTAAGAATAGAAATCGGAAGCACGAGCCTGACAGTCTCAATTATTGCAGTTGATGATTACCAGTTAATTAGTACCAGATGGTAAACGTGTTTCATCTTATCAACAAAACAAGCTTGCGAGTCAGGTAATATTCCGTCATCAATCAAACTGTTTTCTTTTTTAGGGGGGGGGGGAGGGGGGGTCAAAGGCTGGTAAAAGGTCCCGGTGAGAGCTACTGTTGCCACTAGGTAGCTCTTGTAAGTGCCGAGAAATGCCTACCGTCTCAAAAAGGCTCTGCCAGCAAGTCATATGTCACACCTCCACGTTTGGTGACCCTGGTAATACGATGTAGCTGAGTGACAATGGCGAAAGGCGAGCTTCCAGCGCCTTTAAATATCTGGTACCCGTGGCTAGGGGAAGGACACCCCGACAGAAAATCCCTGGTCCTCCAGGTTGGGGGTTGGGCATGGGGCCAATCAACCCATCCCGTAAAAGCAAGGTGATTACGGAAACCGGAAATTGATGTCAAGGCCACTCTTTTGAGTGTACCGATAACCACCAAGGAGCGAGATCAGCGGCCTGCTATCTTACGGGAGACGACTCCGTCATCCTGATGGACAGCAGTATGAAGAATGCAGGTGAAAGCCGAAAGGAAACTTGCATGCGGATAAGGGCGTTGACTCACCCTAAGAAGACAATGAGAGTGGGATGTTGGAACGTGCGTACCATGTACAGCACCGGAAAGACTGCTCAGGTTTGTAGAGAGATGGCAAAGTACAAGGTGGAGATCCTAGGGATCAGCGAGTGTCGATGGACAGGGTCTGGGCAGGTTAGGACACAAAGAGGAGTGAATATAATATTCGCTGCAGAAACGATAACCAACACCAAAGCGGTGTGGCCATTATGATGAGCAAGGAGGCATCTAGGGCTCTGGAGAGCTGGAACCCTGTGAGCGACAGAATAATAACAGCTAGGTTCAAATCCAAGCACATAAAAACAACCATTATTCAAGTCTATGCACCGACCAATGACGCTGACACCAATGAAAAAGACGGGTTCTATGAACTACTGCAACAGGTGTATGACAGGACACCTCGACATGACATCATAATAACTATGGGCGACTGGAATGCAAAGTTAGGGCACCAAATGGAGGGCGAAAACGGAGTGGTTGGTAAGCATTGTTTAGGAAGCGACAGATCTGATAATGGTGAAAGGTTCATAGAGTTCTGTGCGGCCAACAACATGGCCATCATAACGACCATGTTCCCCCACAAAGACATCCATAAGTACACCTGGACCTCTCCAGATGGAAGAACAAGGAATCAAATCGACCACATAGCTGGTAATGGAATATTTAAGAGATCGGTACAGGACGCCAGGGCTTTCAGGGGAGCCGACGTTGGAAGTGATTACAACCTGGTTGTTGGAAATATTCGATTGAAGCTAAGTGGGGTGGTTAGAAAGCAAGGCGAAACGACTGCACGGAAATATGAGCTGAGCAAGCTAAAGGTGCCTGAGATTAAACAAAGATTTGTCTTAGAGCTTAAGACCAGATTTAGCTGCTTGACAGAAACTGAGTCTGATGAAACAGGAAATGATGACACCCAGAATGCCGAAAGCGTCGAGGAGAAATGGTCGAACATCAAGAAGGCCTACTGCGAAACGGCAAAGTCAGTTCTTGGTCATAGACAAAGGAAGAGCAAGACTTCCATAAGTACAACAAGTTGGAGAAAAATTGACGAAAGAAGGAAATTGAAGAAGAAGATGGAAGAGACAAGATCAGAAAGGATAAGAGAAAGAAGGAGAATAGAATAGGCAGCAAAACGGAATAGATGTCAGCGACGAATGTATCACCCGACAGGAAATAAAGCAGGCTCTGAAGAACATGAAGAATGGCAAAGCAGCTGGAATGGATTCAATCACAACAGAGCTACTGAAGGCTGACATAGAGGCAACTGCGTGCCTGCTAGAAGACCTATTTCGCACGGTGTGGGAGACAGAGGAAATCCCGGAGGACTGGAATTGTGGTCTGATCGTTAAGCTTCCCAAGAAGGGGAACCTTACTGACTGTGGCAACTGGCGTGGAATAACGTTGTTATCAGTACCAGCGAAAGTTATGGGAAGAGTAATTATTACTAGACTGCATGATGCAGTGGATGGGATGCTAAGGGAAGAACAGGCAGGTTTCAGAACTGGGCGAAGCACGACTGAGCACATCTTTGTGCTGCGAAATGTCATCGAACAATCGCTGGAATGGAATGCAAGTCTGTATACTTGTTTTGTAGATTACGAGAAAGCATTTGATAGTGTCCACCGTAAAACACTGTGGAGGATAATGCAGTCTTATGGAATACCATCAAAATTCATAAGAATTGTCAAATTGTTTTACAGTAACACCAAGTGTGCAGCGATCGATGGAGCAGGCAAATCGGATTGGTTTACCGTGAAATCAGGAGTGAAACAAGGTTGTGTAATGTCAGGGTTTCTCTTCCTGCTGATAATAGATTGGATTATGTGTAGGACTACAGAGCAAGGTAATACAGGGATTCGATGGAAGATGATGAGACAGCTTGAAGACCTAGACTATGCCGATGACATTGCGCTCATTTCCAGCACATGGACGCAAGCACAAACGAAGTTAGAAAGACTGGGGAGCAACAGTGAAGGTACGGGTTTGAAGATAAACGTCAACAAAACGAAGATGCTCAGACTCAATGCTAGGAGACAAGATCCTATAAAGATAAACGGCACTGATGTAGAGGATACAGACAGCTTTGTCTATCTAGGGCCACTGTTAACAACTTGGGTGGTGCCGAACAGGACATTCGGAGTAGGTTATTTAAAGCTAGGAGTGTTTTTCATCGACTTTCAAAGGTGTGGAGAAAAGGTGAATTCCGCCGAGAAACTAAGATGAGGATCTTCAAGTCAAACATCATTGCTGTCCTGTTGTATGGATGCGAGACTTGGAGAATGACAAAAGCGGATGAAAAAAGGCTTGACACCTTTCTTCACAAATGCCTAAGGAGAATCTTGAAAGTCCATTGGCCCATGCGTGTGCCCTATGATGAAATTCGGAGAAGAGCGGGAATCGAAAAGATCAGTACACAAGTGCGACGCAGGCGATTTAAGTGGATAGGTCATGTTCTGCGTATGGCACCAAACCGAAACCCACACGTGGCATTATCCTGGGCACCAAGTGGAAAAAGTAGTAGAGGACGGCCAAGGGAAACATGGCGGAGAACTGTGGAGAAGGAACGCGCTGAGCTGGGACTTACATCGTGGGCCGCAGCAGCAGCTGTGGCCAAGAATAGGGACAGATGGCGAGAATTGATCTCCGGCCCTATCCCCCACTCGGGGGCAAGGAACTAAGCAATCAAACTGTTTAGAAGAGGTTGTAAGCCAATCAAATTAGGTTTCGCTAAGCTTTAAGGACCGCCGTGCGATGATGCATTTTTAGTATAAGTACACAGTCAAAGCGAGAGAGAAAAACAAACCTTGTGATCTTAAATGAACTTGTGAAGTTTGCGAAAAACGGCCTGTTGAGTCTTGGCATTCCCAACACTTGAGTTTGAAAAACGGAATACAGTCGAACCACTTGTAACCGACCGCCTAAAATGTCAAGCCCAGGTGGTCGCTTACGCGGAGAGCTTAGACCATACTTGGTCAAAAGTTTGCCTTAGTAGCATATTTGGTAACTGTTTAGACCCCATGTTTTAAATGTTTTATTCAGGTGAAAAGTCAATATCGAGAACAAATCCTGTACTTCCCATCGAGAAAATTCCGTGTCATGTGCTACCCAGGAATGCATGCGATGATGTTACAACACCTTGTTATCAAATCTCCACTCTATTATCTGTCCAGTGGTCGCTTACGGGAGGTTAAAGAGAAAAGAAAATTTCAAACTTTTCGTTCCAGAAGTTTTCGCGGTCGCTTACGAGAGGTGGTCGTTTACAAGAGGTCCTAAATATAATGAGTTGACTTGAAAACTTTTAGTATTTTAGAAAACTGGTCGCTTACGAGAGATGGTCGCAACCGGAGGTTCGAGTTTATCTGATAAGTCACTTGATCATTTGATTCATGATTACTTTTCAGCTTCCTGTTAACTACACAAGACACACTTCAAAGCAGTTACGTTTCCATCCAAATAAGATTTCTACAGATCTCTTGAACGCTACTCTTAGCTGGGTCTTCCAGGCGAGCGCGCCAAATTTTCATATTCTGCAGGGTTTCTGTTTTTCAGGTTGCGTTAAATTTATCTGTGGAGAACTAGACTCGCAAATGGGTCAAATGGAAATTACCAATTGGTCAGATGAACTGGCGTAGTTCTTGAAGCGTTTTATGTTCCTCTCTTTGTGGCTGGGTGAGGTGCTCTGCTAGCTTTTCTTTTAGCTGGTAATGTCATTGGTCGAGGACCATAGATGATGAGGGTCCGTGAGGGTATGAGGCCCTTTAAAATAACGTAACTCCCAACCCATGCTAAGGTAATAGGTCACTTTCGATATATTAAATTTCAGTTTGATAGTGAGGCCTAGAAAACACAAACAAAAGAAATGAATAAACATTGTCATTCAATTTCCTTTTTTGTGTCCTTTAAGCCTCACTGCCAAGCTGAATTTTAATCTAAGAAGTAGTTCCTCTCGAACTCATCAACTCAAATAGGGATGATGCTATTCGCATGGCAAGAGAAGCATTTCTGATCTTCAAGGGCAAAACCCCTGAACCTTCTGGATTAAACAGGCGTGACGAAATTTAATGTATTTATTTTTTTATGTATTCGCTTTAGTGCACGTTTCATTTTCCCCCATTTTTGTCAACCTATCATGTCACATATTTCCTTGAGGCGGGGGTAAACGTGAAAATAGACACTTTTTTTCAAACACTGAAGTGTTACTTCATAACCATGGTTCAGAACCATATGAACCTATATATCCGAAGAAAGCGTAGGAACTAAACTAATTTTTAATTACATGGAATCAAGTGATTTTAACGTCAAAACAAAGTACTAAGTTCACTCTGTTGGAGGAGCAAAGGAAATTTGGGAACCACTAAAAGTATGGACACAGTGCTGGTTCAAACTTCAACAAGATTTTATATGGGAGATACTGTATTTGTTAATAACTTGGCTAAAATTCAACTTATGGAGAAACTGTCAGCTCATTCTACTCAATTCAATGAGAGGAAACAGCCCTGAAAATTTCAGATTAATTGAACTTATACATCCTGATATCTCCTTTCTCAAAGGTATAAAATGTGTGTTTTCGGAAATTCACACATAAATTTCCAAGAGAGTTTCTTAACTCAGTCACACAGAAACAAGAGGATAATAGTCCATCATTTGACCAAATGCAACATTAAAATTTTGTAACCGTGTTATTTATATCTACTTAGCTTCAGTGTACCCCCTGAAGAAGGTTAGTCCTGCCTAACCGAAGTATTGGGCATTAAATTTACTCTTCTCAGCCGTCCGGTCAGACTTTCAATTAGCTTTATGCTATATTTTAAGGAATCCTGACAAATTGTCTCGAACTTTCAATAAAACAGAAATCTAAGAGTTCTGAAATGTTAATCAGAAAAACTGAAGCAAAATTCCCGACTAACTCATCGTCTTTAACAACTGATCTCAAGAGCTGTCACCCGTCAGAGTAAAAAAAAAACAAAAAAAAAAAAAAAACAAATCGACCACAGCTTTCCATGATCTAAACTGTTATATCTAAGCTTTCTCCAGGTTATACCTTCTGGGTCTTGCTCACTTGAGCAGAAAGCCCGTGAAAAGTGCAAAGATACACGACGAAAATTACGGTGGGACAAACTGTAAGCCAAAAGAGAGGGGATGAGGCTATCAGGGGAAGGAGTGGCTGAGGGAATGGGGGCGAGACAGTAAAAAAGCCAAGAGAATGGGACGAGACTATAAGGAGGAAGAGAGGGCGAGGGAATTGAGGCGACACAGAAAGGAAGCCAGGAGAATGGGGCGAGACTATAATCTGACGAGAGGGCGAGGGAATTGGGGCGAGACAAAAAGGAAGCAAAAAGTATGATGCGAGACTACAATGGGACGAAAGGGCGAGAGAATTGGGACGAGGAAAAAAGGAAGCCAATAGAATTAAGTAAGAAAAGAAGGGGGAGCAGAAGGTGGGAAGGGAAGTGGGACGAGACAAACAGTAAGCTAAGAGAATGGGACGAGACTACACCGGAGGAAGGGCGAGCGAACCTAGGGCGAGACAATTCGACTTGGCGAAGAGCTGGGGTGAGACAAGAAGAAACCCAGGGGAATTGGGTAGGTGCTGTTAAGAGAGGAGGGGGTGAGGGCAATACTGTACCAGTGAGACAAAAAAGAAACCAAGGGAGTAGGAGTTAAGCTAACAGAGGGAGGGGAAGGTGAGGGCTGTAAGAGTGAGACATTAAGAAAGCGGTGGGACTGGAAATGAAGCTAACTGAGAGAGAGGAACAGAGTAAATCGCGTATTAATCGCCTGAAAATGGACTTTTGCAAAGTCCTTTCTATATTAGTGTTTCTAGGGTTCTTTTCGTTGCCCACCGTCGCTGAAGTAGCTCGACTTTACAACTTCTTCCCTTAGTAGCAAGTCTCGTGACTCAGCGACTAAATATTAACGGTCGACTGGCTTGTGCACAGTTATCACAAGACTGCATTTTCGATTAAAAATTCAAACTGATCTAGATATTGATGTCCTTTACTGACTGAAGGTGGAGTTTTGTTTATCTTGATCATTAAAAACAACTCAAAAGCGCGTATGATACCAAACGAATGTATTAAAGGACTTTAACATTGAAATAATTACTGTTGAATTAGTAAACGACAAGGAAATGATCGAGTGCAGTAAACTAACTTCATTGTTAACCGTTGGCTGGATTTATACTAGAGACGAATCATCCGTTTGGGATGAACTTGGGCAAAGAAGGATAGCACTAGCTCATCCAATAATTCGTCTGTGTATAAATACGGGCAAACAGACGGACCATCCATCTAGACGGTTATCCACGAAAGTTCGTGGGTCAAGACGAACTATCACGATAATGCGTCTGGACGGATGATCCGTCTGTTTGCGCGTATTTATACACAGACGAATTATCGACGAACTATCGTTCTTTGCCCAAGTTCATCCCAGACGGATGATCCGTCTGTAGTATAAATCCGGCCATTGAATCAGTAATTTTGATTTGAACATAACTTGACGTTTAGAGTTGAGAAAACACATAGAAACGAAACCAACCTATTTCATTGGATATAAAGAGGAACTTTCATAGACATAATTGGCAGAAATGTCAGTAACGAACTGTTAAAAACAATGGACAATGGTAAATGACGAACTGGAAGGAACATGAACGTTGCGTCATAAAAATTTTGCAAACCGAACAATTTTTAGGGCAACATTTTCCTCCTTTTTTTTCAAAAATTATAACTGATTTTTCACTGCGTTATACTTAATGAATCTTTCCATGTTAACGTTGGCAATCGACCAAGAAGACATCCGGAAAGAGAAGGAAAAGTTGTTATGGCGCGTGGACTGTATTTGCTTTTCTAGGAATGAGAAATGAACCTGACAAAGATTTGGTTCGCGAACGACAAGTTTTAAAACCAACCAAAATGAAACAACCCAGAGGATCACTAATGAACCAATCGCTAGCAGTTCTTGTCAGGATATGACCCCAAGCCGATCGAACGTTTATTTTGCAGGTAAGAACATCTGCTTATACAACATTCACGAAGCGCCTGTTCATCGATGGAAACAAAAATTGAACCAGCAGGAAGAAGAATGAATTTAGATCGAACTCTAAAGTTGGCCCGCCTAAATTTCTCCAATCCAAACAGATTGTGTGTATGTTCTTGATATTCAGCAGCAAGTCAACCTACTGATGTGAGCGTTAGATAAAACATAGTAGAGCAATGAAATCTTCTGTTGAGTCCGTAAAATTTTAATATCAAACATATAGTTTTTTAAGTCAAACGTCTGCCGTCATGGTGTATTTTATATTTGTATATTGAAGTATAATTACTTATAACTTACTCATTACTGACGTATAATACTAACTCAAGCAACAGTGTTTTAGTTACTGAATACCATTTCTAAGTTCAAGTTTTGAAGACAAATTTTTTTTTAAATCGTCTAAACTCGAGGGCAATGATTTGCACTGTTTTTCGCCCCAGGAAAACAGAACATTGCACGTGGACCTTCGCTAACAAAGCAAAATGTCATCAAAAAATATCAAAAATAGACGGCATCATCCCATTGGAGCTTATAAAACTAAACATAATGTTTCAACGAATAACACTGCGCGTAAGAAGAAACCTTGAATTTTTAAATATTTTCTACATTGCGTCACAAACTTGTTCTAACGAGAACTTCTTTAAATAAAGAAGAGAGAAAGAGTTTTGCATTTAGCTCCACTTTTGGAGAGAGACATAGTTCAAGAAGCTGACGATGTAAGCTTTCATTCGGTTCTGGTTATCTTTTTCAGACCTTAATTTGCTCGTTTTGTTGTTAAACTTCACTTTATCTATTCTCTACATTTCAGTTTTTTGCTGTTTCTGCCCATACAACCAAGTGAAACGTTGTGTTACTTCAGAGGTAATTGATTTAGATATGTTTACATGCGTTTAATGTTCAAATGCTGCGATTTAAATGCCTCTTTAGTTTTAGTGAAGATAGGAATTGTTTAAAACTGTTCCGCTGGTCTAAAACCAATGGAAAGAAACTAAATAATTGGTCATTTGTTCACATTAAATAAATTCTTGTTATAAAGAATGAAATGTTTTCACGAACATGAAAACTAGATCACTTAAAATACAAGACTACATTATTTAATTCAAGATGGGAAACTGTCGAAAATGAACTGCTCAGTTGTTTGGTGCCCTGAGAATTAATTTACGCCCAAAATGTAGCTTTATTTTGAGTATTTTGAATAACAAACTGAATAAACTAAATTCGAAACTCGAAAAATAAAAGAACACAACCCTCTCGGCTTAGTTTTCCTTTCTTTACAAAACAGTAAAATCCACTGGGAATGATTTCTACAGAATGAGATCATGCAGTGGATAGATAATGGCTCCGTTTCCTGAGTCATGACATTCTTTAATTTTGTTATGCTTTTGCTCTTGATAGTTCTAGTTTTACAATCATTTCTCTTTGGTTATATCAAAAATCTTAAAAAAAATGCCCGAAGCATATTGTAAGGAATTGAACGAAGGCTGAACCTTGTTTTTTTAGCTGGGTCTTATTCTCAACTAGTTTTCAGGCCTAGTTTTTATAGACTGACCCCTTTTTTTTGAACAAAAGAGGCAGTGATATATTTTATTGCAAGGGACCTAAAGACCACGACTTTGTTTCGCGTATGATATTATCATGTCATCAGCAGTAAGGAAACTAAAGGTGAAAAAATACAACGGAAGGCTTCATTCTATTCAACAAATCCGTGTCTAAACAAAAAACAAAGCGTCCTGACTAATAGCATTATACGTGTCAGAATTTACCTTGTCTCAAAAAACTTGTTCTGACGAGTAACTCATTAAACAAACATAGAAAAACGAGTCTGCAGCTTAGTCTGAAATAAGACGATACAAGAAACTGCGGCAATGTAAGTTTTCATTTGAGTTCGACATATTTTTATTAATTGTTTCCTCATTTTTAAATTACATCTTACAAACTCTTTTCTTTTCGTTTCTTCCTTTTAGTCTTTGCTGTTACGCTTTGTTACTTCAGAGGTAAAAAGTTCAGTTTTTTCATTTGACTGAGTTCAGAGTTTAGTAGTTTGATCGCTAAAAATGCGTCTGCAGTTCAATTAATCAACGAAATACTTTTCTCAATTTTGAAAAACACTTAAGAACGGTAACTTAAATCCATTTTACAGTAAAAGTTCCTTGTGTGTAAATCACTTTTGGTGTATAGTTTAACAACTTAGGTTTTAACCATTTCAAGAACATTTAAGCGTACTGTATTTCTTTTCTGAGTCAAGCTAAGAACTTCTCGTTTCCATGAAGATACTATTTTTAAAATGAAAAGTTCCTCTTGTGTGTTAATGATTTGTCACCAACATAAGTTTCAATTGCTAAAGTCCAATTTTCGTCTAGCCATGGGAACCTGAGACATGAAACAATTAAGTCCAAAAGTTTTCTATCTATACTTATTAAATTAAGAGTTTCATTAAATTGAACGTCTGGCATTGAACGTAGTTTCGAAAATTTGTTTTTATTTTCAGTAGATTGTATCCAAAAACTGTGGCGAAATATTGCTGAATTCGTTAGGATAGAATTAATTTAAATAGAGAAAAATTAAGATGATAAGCGTGAACTTCCAGGAAAATCGAACGATAAATTCAGGATGTTAAA
This sequence comes from Orbicella faveolata, assembly GCF_042242905.1. Classification (NCBI taxonomy): domain Eukaryota; kingdom Metazoa; phylum Cnidaria; class Anthozoa; order Scleractinia; family Merulinidae; genus Orbicella; species Orbicella faveolata. Next base: position 2,399,082 of record NW_028301542.1, on the reverse strand, counting down.
GGAAGGCCCAACAAAACTACGAGAATTCGAAATTTATGAAAACTTAAGATATTTGCAAGAACGTCGATAAAAAACGAAAAAGACTTTGTCCACACTAATTAACATTGTTGTTTTACAAGGAGTGTTTTTCCATCGAAGTATGTTTGAAAGTGGATTCCAACGAGTAAATTGTCTTTCCTTCCTTTTCTTGCTAATGCTAAATTTGCAAATTATCATACCACGTGCTTAACTACCTCAAAGGAAAGTAAATTTAAAATAAGAATCCATTTCATTGGTCGATTGAGAATAAATATAACCAATGAGACAGCACGTCTTTTTAATTATACTTCGAACGTGTATCAACCCGTTTATGATGATAACAAAGAAAAGAGTCCACGCCATTGGTCGATTTAAACTTTATCCAGCCAATAAGGCTGTTGGTCTTATTTTTGCATTTTACAAGTAAACATAGGCAAACATGTTTTCACGTGAAACTCGCTCACTGTATAGAGATAAAAAGTTCTGTTACATCGCTGATGCGTCATCATCCTTCAGTTGACAGCAACGGGAATAAGGTAGGAACTGTATCAAATATGCTTATTTAACTGTAAGAGGATTCCATTTAACAGGCAACAATGTTCAAAACGTGTTCTCAAACGTTTTACTGGAAACTCGTTTACTAGAGAGAGAACTAGAGAGAACGTTTTGTTACATTTTCGGAGTGTCATTTTCCTTTAAATGATACCATCTGGAACAACGTAGGAACGTTTATTTATAAAAAAGCTTATTTAACTGTGCAAGTAAATTTTTTTATCAAGAGAAAATGATCTCGATCTTTCTCAGTTTATACATTAACTTGCAAAATGTCAAGCAAAAAATTGAGCTGAGAATTGTAACCTATCTTTTGATATCGCACTGGGCAAGAAATCATCAAAATTATCTCATCCTGCCGGTTTCTATCGTCAATATTTATTGCCTTGATGTTCATATTCCTTACAGATCACAAAATATCTAACGATGTCACAATCCCATACGAAAATTTCGCCGATCATCATGTTGTGTTTACTGATTTTAACTCTGAGCGCCTTGTGCTATGCAGCTAACAACAACAGCAGTGGTAAAACAACTCCAAACATGGTAAGTTCATTTGCGCCTTCTTCTCTATTTTTCCCCGTCAATAAATGTTTATGGCAGAATGCAAATAAGAACATGAAATTAGAGGAAAGTTTGATGAATTAAATCGCCCGACAACTACTATAGAATTGTCGGTTAAGTCAACATATCAATAGATCAGGATAAAATAAAAGCTTTGTTTCCTCTGCACATGTAGGGCACTCACCAGTTTCCACCTCATGGACCTTGTGGTTATGGTGCCTGTTTTTGCGCGCCGGGAATCCCAGGTATGTCGGGAAACCCTGGACCCTCAGGACCAGCAGGCATTGCTGGTTCACCCGGTCCACAAGGATCCACGGGACCACGTGGAGACAAAGGCGACGCAGGGAAACCAGGAAGTGAAGGCCTCCAGGGCCCCAAGGGACCACGAGGAACCAAAGGTGACGCAGGCAATAAAGGAAGTCAGGGCCCTCCAGGCCCGAAGGGCCTTCCAGGCACGTTGGGAAGTAACTGGAAACAATGCGTTTGGAAAAATATAAACGACGGCAAGGATACTGGATTGATCAAGGTAAATATTGCAGAAGAATAATCGGAATTTTACTCCTAGGCGTCTCATTAGACATGGTTAGTAGGTTAACCCAGTAGCTATCCAAAGCAAAAAAAAGACGTTGTTGCGACTTGATTAATCCTGCGACAAAACAAGAGAAACCAACGAATGGAATTTTAAAGCAATAACCTACGTAATCTGTAACATTGAAGTCTAAAATAGTAATGCCGTACAATTTGAGTGATCATCTAGTTTCTAGGCTCACATCTTTACATTTCTAGTTGACCTTGTTTTTTATTTTATTTCTGTAGGAATGCGTTTTCAAGAAAAAGTCAGACAACTCAGGCCTGAGGGTGTTTTGGAATGGCAATCTTCGCCTCTATAACTGCCATGGTTGCTGCAGACGATGGTACTTCACTTTCAACGGTACCGAGTGCTCTGCTCCAGCAGCGATTGATGGTGTGGTCTACATGGTACATGGAAATGGCGCCAAAAAGAACTTGCACCGTCCACGACAAATCGAAGGAGTATGTGAAAAAGTCCACAAGGGTGTTGTGCGCGTGGGATTCTGGGTCGGTAACTGTGCTGGTTACGGATCTGCTGACGCCTACACAGGATGGAATTCAGTGTCCCGGATCTATGTGGAAGAAGTACCACCCCCACAGGCCTGAAAAACCAGATTCTGAAGCTTTGTTCGTGGGAGGGTTAGAACGTAGATTGAGGCGCGTCAGAGTTAAGAGTAATAAGTGTGAAGTCTAAGAAACAGATTTAAAAAACAGTTTTGTGGTTGAAATTGATAAACGATCAAGTCAATCAAAGTTTTAATGAATTGTGATAATCTAAAGAGATAAGGGCATTTTTAAATACTAAGCAACCTTCTTGAGCCATGTAGAGCACAAAGCTTGTGTTTCAGTTTGTTGGTGAAGGGATATGGAAATAAACAAGAGGTAGTTGAATACCCAAGAGCCGAAGTTGCAGTCACCAGTTTTGTTTGTTTTGTTATTAAATTATCTACATTTTAAAGGAACAGAAAATATATCTCCTTTATAGCGGTGCTCAGTTACATTGACGAAAGAAGGAAAGTCGCTCAAATTAGGAACCTTAGCTTTCGTGTTTCATGATAAAAACCAAGAACCTATCTCTTAGCAAAAGAGCCCTAGTCAGCCACACCTTTGTTTTTTGTTGACTATTATATTTTATTCAGAGTATGTCGAAAAGAGGGAAATGACAAGGAAACTACTGAAGATAATTAAACATACTTTCAGGAACTCAACTTACTATAAAGCATTAAACCTTAAGAGCATTGTAACGGTTACAGTGCTTTTCGTCATCACTATACTCTCCCATTAGATGCATACGCTAAAGAGAGCCATATCAGTATGGGAAAGGCTAGATGATGTATACAGCAAGCGAGCAAGAAGCTTGTGGCGCTTGGATTTTCAGCCGAAGCACAAAATAACAAAAAGCGAGCTAGAACGCTTTCCCCGGCTTCAGGTTGAAACATTTGCTTTAGACTAAGGTATTTATGACATGTTGTTGAGAATTGTTCTTGAATTCAAATTTTGAGTTGGATCGCCGTTTTTCCGCAACATTCTCCATTTTATGTGCTACTTATGTGGTCTATGTATTCAATACATGGTACATGCACTCCAGTCTCTCCAACACTCTGTAGTCTTGCCGTTGTTACTTTCTCTCCTTTCTACCAATAGCATCTGTTATTTTTACCAGTAAAATAGGGGTTGACATCGTGTTTCCTTTGACTGGTTCTTCTAGCCAGGGAGGGGAGGTTGTTATACCAAAACTGAGTGGCAACTTAGCTTGTTGTGCTGGGAGTTGTTTGTCGCAATGTCCTTGGTGTCTAAGCACTCAAGTAAGCAGGTAATCAAATTACAGTTTACTACCGTACGAGGAGCCATGTCTGTTTCGGTTTTCTCTGTCTTCTATTTAGTGTTTCAATCAGAATGTATACAGGTAGACATTTCCCTTGTTTTCCCACCAAAGAATAGAATCGCTTGAACAGTGACGTATGACGGCGCTAGTGTCTCTGCTTTAGTAAGGTATTGTTGGGACGCCCCCTAAGTTGTGTTTATGAGATACAGCGCTCTCGTTTGAACGCCTTCGAATGAAGGATTAATAAAGCTAACCGGATCGTTTGATGCGAGGCTGTTTAATTTTTCGCGAAATAAGTTTACTTTTTTTCTAAATATCCTGGGAGAGTATTTGTCCTCTTATCATAGCAACAAGAGGGAAAAAGAAACGGTTGAACGTATCTAGATAATTGCTAGAAGGAGGCAGTGAGAAACACTCCATTGAAAACATTTGTTTCTTCCTCGATCTTTAACTGAAAAGTTCTTCACTGTTGATCAGTTGACCGGTACACAAGATCCTTGTCAGACCAAAAAACACTTTCATCCTACCAATAGAGTAACTACACGTCACATGTATATAACCACGAGCCACAGACGGCCAGATGTCCCCGGTGCAAAGGACCGGGGGGGGGGGTAGTTAGAGGAGTCCCAAACAAAAATGTCGAGGATGCTCGTCGGAAAATTTGAATTCAAGTCCTAGAGGAGACCCATCTGGGTGTAACTCTAGCTTTATTTTCAATCCCTACAAGATACCACTTAAAACGAAAATGACAGCGTTAACGTCATCAGCGTCTTCAAATGCACACTTTGACAGCTAAAAATAGTGGTGTCTTTGTCCTGAACACACTGTAAGTGAGACCAGAATCATGGATTTACAACTGGCCCTTAGCGAGACCACGAACATCCATCCCCGACTATTTCATTTGGGCAAGTCCCCCTCCCCTACCCCTCTTACATTTTACTGTTGTAGTTCCCCTCGTCACACAGGAGTGTATCACTATGCACCAAACTGTTAGAACAAACTAAGAAAATGTTAGGGGGGAAGTAGGCTGTGTCGAACTAGCATCCAATCCGGGAGGAGCCGCAATGCTATTGACTGCTTTATAACACGCAAGTCAGGATAAGTTCCAGCAGTGTTGGTCAGTTTGGCTAAAGTGTGACATCACTTCATTATTAACTAAAAATAGTTCACTATTTCAATGAAGTCAGCTGTTACAAATCACAACAGCTCTTAATTCAAACTAGACTACGAGTAGTCCCTCTTTCGCTTAGTCCGTCGTGTGTGACGCGAAAGAAAACCGCGAGAAAAAAATGGTCGCGCGATCGCGAAATCCTGGAGGCGAGGAGCGCACGAAAGGAGGGACTACCGCCTAAGCCCAAGAGTTTGAATTATGCGTTGCTCTCACAACGAAAAAATATGATTGGCTTATGTTAGGAGCGTTGACAACGTCTTGTCAACATTCGAGATACCTGAGACGTCTTGCAGGAATGTTTTGGAACCGGAGCAAATCGAAGCGGTACCAGAGCAAATCGAAACGTTGCAATCGAGCTCCGCAAGCCGTGATGTTCTTGCGAATCTGCCAACAGGCTTTGGAAAGATTTAAATTCATCTAGTGTTTGTTTGTTAAAGCTTTCTGCCTCCAACCCGACTGCGAGCGTGTTAGTGATTTCGCTGCTCAACAACATCGTCTAAGTCAGGGACTATAAATTCACTGAGCTTGGCCTTTTTCTGCCGTCCATTTGAAAGATTGAACCGGACTCTCACTTGAAACCGGACATTTACCTGAAATTTTCCGCTGCTATCGGGAAACATTTCACCGCAGTTGGATGATCTCCTATGTGTAATGTATAATGTATCATGTAAATTCTAGGTTGAAACTCTGTTGAAATTTTCGCAATAACTTTTAGACGCAGCGAAAATCGTTACAAAAGGCCTCTTTCGCCGTCATCTTTTTAAAACTTCTTTGGCAGTTTCGCTGAACGAACACTGACGGCATATGTTTTTGCCTGGCTACTTGAAGAGTAGAGTAGAGCAATTTTATTCAGATCTCCTGGGGCTGTTGATAACAGGCGATAATAAAAGGACGTCAAGATGAGAAATCCTACACCGAGAAATCACTCGGCCGTGAAAGGGCAAACTCTTGGGCTTAGGCGGTAGTCCCTCCTTTCGAGCGCTCCTAGGCCCCAGGATTTCGCGCGGCCATTTTTTTCTAGCGAATTTCTTTCGCGTCACGCACGACGGACTAAGCGACAGAGGGACTACTCGTAGTCTAAATTCAAACTGGCCAGTGATTTTCACCGTTCAAAGAAAAAAATCGATATCAAATTCCTTCTTAATGAGTCACAATATTTCATTAAGTACTTTTGAGATAGTTTGGGTTTTAGTCAAACGTTTTCAACTGTAATGATTGGGTCTTGTATTCCCATTACGTGTCTTCTTACATTTGCCATAAGATGGTAAGGAGAAATGAGGCTTTCATCACAGGCGCAGATAAAAAGGAAAGATTTTAGAGGATGGATAAGATGTCATTGCCATGTAAAAATTACAGTCCATAATGACATAAGTAGTTTTGATCATAACAGACTGCCAAGAAGCATTTTTCCTGCCGTGGGAGATCGACACGTGGCGCGCGAACTGGCTCACGAGGGACGCGCGACTCGCAGATAATCGCGAGTCTTCGCGAGTCCGTAAGTTGAAACCATTGCTTGAAGTTCTGACCAACACACCCTAACAAAATGAGCTGTCCATCGTTTGCGCGTGAACAAAACAAATGAAGTCTATTCAGAGAGAAAGGAATTGATATACAAACTCCAAAGCAGAAGTCTTTATTTCTGATCAATGTTTTACCGACATCTGATCAACGAGCTTAAGGCGGAGTGCCTCAGGGTCACCTTCTTAGGAATCAGTATGCAAGACAAAATGACAAAGGCTCTTAAAGAAACGTTCCATGATTGGTTTGAACAAGCGAAAAGATTAGCATAATAAACAGCCACGATTCCAAGAAGAGCTAAAAAAAGACAGTAACAAGACTTCATTGTTTCGAGTTGAGTTCCGCGGAAACCTTGCTTTACTCGCTTGTTTCTGAACACGACATGGATATCAAAACGTTGCTCCGTAATCTTCGTGAAGAAGTGTCTTGCTCGGTGTGTTCCGACATATTTACCGATCCAAAAAATTTGCCATGCTTACACAGTTTCTGTCTGCACTGCTCGAAACAACGGCATAGCACGAGCCATGGCCGCGACACCATCAGATGCCCGAATTGTCAAGCCGTTAGCAGAGTACCTGAAAGTGGCGATCTGAAAGATCTTCCAAACAGTCTTTATCTGAATGGCTTGATTGATGTGCTGGCAATCAAAGAGTGCAGAAGTAGTCAAGTAAGATGTGGGAACTGCGAGAAGAAAAGCTTCGAGACTTCTTATTTCACTGTCAAGAGTGCGTAACTGCACACAACATCATGCGAAGCAATAAAGATCACCGTGTTCTGGCGCTGAAAGACTCTCAAGACAAGGACTATGAGGATGTGCTAAAGCGACCTGTGTTCTGTACAAAGCAACGGCACGAGAACGAAGAGCTAAAGTACTTTTGTAAGAACTGTGAAATGGCAGTTTGCCAATCTTGTGTTTTGATAGATCATCCTGGTCATGCTTTGGAGCACATAGAAGACGAAGCTCAAAGACGGAAGATTGAAATCAAATCAATGATTGAAACACAGAAGCGTAATTTACAAGCAAAGCTGACTGCTGTTGGTAAACTTGATGAAGACTATGCGAAGATCATATAACGAGGCTAAGAGGTAAAGAGGGACGTGTAGAGAACTGGAACTAGTTATTATAGAACGATAGGGGACTGGCACTAGAAAAAGAAGAATGTAATCCAAGATAGCGTGAAACGCTACGAGTGCGTATTAAAAAGTTAGATGCTCTGTTGTAATTTGTCGTTTGTTGGGCGTGTGGACTAACAAAATTGGCGACCCTGCCAGGACCTAAAACTCAAGGACAATGAAGGACAGTAGGAACCGCTCGTTTCGAACGATTTTGGTATGTTTTTGAGCTTATCTGTGTTTTCTTGGCGACCACGTGCTTTGTAAGTTGCCCGCCATATTTGTCAACCCGTGTGGAGAAGAGCGAAGGACACACTATGGCCGAAGACCTTCAACTTGAAATACAGTCTAACATTTATGCCGCGGATTGGAGTTCACTCGAGCGAATTGCAGAGTTCTTAAAAGTCGGAATTGAAGGGAAAAGCAAACTATTCGTGGCGAAACTTATCGTTCAGCAACTCGAGGAAGGAATTGGCAAGTTAAAAGAAGCCGAAGTTGTTCCTTACCTTGAAGGTGTGAAAAAGTTGTTGACAGAAAAACCATCTTCTGGCATCAAGGAAGAAGGTAAGAGTGGAAAAATTGTTCAAAGTGATTCCAAACCTCCCACTGTAGCGAAGGAAGACTCGGTCCAAAAACTCTTGGCAACCAGCGCTTTACGTAGACAATTTAAGATCAGTGGTCAAATCGGGGAGCCTGAGCAGAAAGATAAAATTAGCTTCTCCTCACTGGCGCGTCAAATTCAAACGGGGTTGGCCCAGGGTTATGCTGAAAATGAAATTGTTGATGGTGTTATTCGTTCGATCACACCTGGTATGGTGCTTAGAAGTTACCTGGAAACTTACAAAGACCTAACATTGGATCGGTTAAAGAAAATTCTCCGTAGCCACTATGGTGCGAAGAATACATCAGAACTCTATCAAACACTAGCATCATTATGTCAGAGCCCAAAAGAATCACCTCAGGTGTTTTTGATGAATGCCCTAGATCTGAGGCAGCAGATTCTGTTTGCATGTACTGAAGAAGATGATGACACATCCCTACATTATGACTCTGGGCACGTACAGCGTCTGTGTCTTCGAACAGTAGAAACTGGTTTGCAGGATGAAAGTATTCGTGCTAAGATTCACCCATTCCTGAAGGACCCCAATGTATCAGATGAAGTGTTAATGCAACAGATGAGTATGGCAGCCTCAGCAGAAAAGGAGAGGGACGAAAAGCTAAGGAACAATAGCAAGACCAAACCACCAGCGTTATCAATATCTGCAGTATCTTCTGATGACTCACCTAACGGAAAGGAAGAAAACAAGAAAAACACCCCTCAGAATGATCTTCTAACAGCTATCAGTGCAATCAGGTCAGAAGTTGAGGCATTGAAAAGTGAGGTCAGAAAGAAGAGCACCGACCAAAGTGTACCCCATGGGAAGTGGCCGGAGAGAAGAAGACCACCTTTGTGTTCAAGCTGCCTTGAAAACAAGAAGGAGTATTGCAATCACTGTTTTAAGTGTGGGAGCGACTCTCATTTTGCAACAGGGTGTAGGAAGCAGTTAAACAGGAATCGACTCCTTCCGCGAGACGGGAAACAGTCGTAAATCCACCCAAGTCTCACCAATGTAACAACTGCTGTAAAACTGGAGTTGAGCATGGACAGCTTAAGAGATGTAGTCAGTGTCGAAGTGTATGGTATTGTTCCGCAGAATGTCAGAAAGGACACTGGTCTGAACACAAGGTGTTGTGCCAAGCAATAAGTCATCTCTCTGAGGCAAGTACGAGTAAGTCTAAAGATTTTGTAGACCCAGCCTGTGTTAGCCATTTAACTCCAAGTGAACATGCCAAAGTTATTGGCCTTGTTGGTAAGAAGTGTACGGTAAAGTGCTTCCTCAATGACTGTGAATGTGACTTGCTATGGGACACTGGTGCCCAGGTATCCATAATATCAGTCGAATTGCTTCAGCAACACCTAGGACAAGTAGCTATTAGACAGTTGTCAGAGCTCCTGGATGCGAATCTAAATTTAACAGCAGTAAATGGGACTAAGGTACCCTACGTTGGGTGGGTGGAAGTCAGAGTGAAGTTAACCTCTCTCAGCAGTGATAGTAGTCAAGAAGAAATGTTAGTGCCTTTCCTTGTAACATCAGAAATGTTAGACTGTCCTATTCTGGGATACAATGTCATTGAACAGCTGGTAAGCCAGGACCAGAATCCCAGGCCAATTATTTACAAGAGTTTCCCTGGAAAAGATAAGGCAAAATTAGATGCCTTGGTAAACTTCATTCAGAGTTCAAGTTCAGATGCCATTTGTAAACTGAGAACTGGAAGAAAAAATGTGGTCATACCTAAGGATAGCACAGTTGCTGTCAGTTGTCGTGCAAATGCAGGACCTGTGTACAAGCAAACACCAGTGTTGTTTGAGCCAGACAAACTAGTACAGTTATTGCCAGAGGGCTTGGAAGTTAATGAGACTTTGTTGAACATCAAACCAGGAAAATCATCCCGTGTACAAGTTGCTGTGTACAATGGTACAGATCATGTCATCACGCTTAAGAGCCGCACCTCGTTAGGAGTTCTTCAGACAGTGAAATCGGTGACTGCGGCAGACGTGAGGCCGAGTGAATGCAGTATCCGGACCGACCAACAACATCTAAGGGAGCACGAGCCTCAAGGGCCGACAAGACCAACTCCTTCTGGGCAACAAGATGGAGAAAGCAAAAACCATCTCCCGGCAGTTAACCTTAGTGGCTTAAACCAAGATCAGCGAATTGTAGCTGAGAAAATGCTGAGGGAAGAGTATGAGTCATTCTCATCCAGTGAAGAAGATATTGGTTGCATCCCTGATCTGGAAATGGAGATTAACTTGAAGGATAGCCAGCCAGTGCAGAAGAAGTACACGTCAATCCCTCGACCGTTGTACCCAGAGGTGAAACAGTACATTGAAGACCTTCTGAACCAGAATTTCATCACTGAATCTAAGTCTCCATATTCCTCTCCAGTTGTCTGTGTCCGAAAGAAAGATGGGTCTCTGAGACTATGCATCGACTACCGAGAACTTAACCGCAGGACTATTGCTGACAGACATCCTATCCCTAGAGTCCAAGAAACCCTGTATAGTCTTGATGGAAATAGTTGGTTCAGTGTTCTCGATCAGGGTAAGGCATACCACCAGAGGTTTGTGAGCAAGGAGAGCAGAGCAGCCACAGCATTCATTACACCATGGGGGCTGTACGAATTGATAAGGATCCCATTTGGATTGATGAATGCGCCTGCCAATTTCCAGTGGTGTATGGAACGGTGCTTGGGTGAACTGAGGGACAAAGTGGCCATACCATAGCTTGATGACATCATAGTATTTAGCAGGACATGTGAAGAACATGTTGAGCACCTGAGAACCGTGTTAAGAAAGTTGCGTGAACATGGAGTGAAGTTGAAGCCGCGTAAATGTAGTTTGTTTGAACGTGAGGTCCAGTTTCTAGGAAGAGTTGTGTCAGGTGATGGTTACCGGATGGACCCAGGGTGTGTTAAGGCTATCGAGAAGTTAAAGGAAGTGTCACCTAGAACTGTTGGTGAAGTCAGACAGCTTGCCGGAATATTAAGTTACTATCGAAGGTACATTAAGAACTTTGCCAGAATTGCAAAACCAATTTATGATCTCTTAACTAGCACTGGGTAGGATGGTCAACCACCCTCAAAGACACCAACCTGTTGGGGTAGGGAACAGCAACTCGCCCTTCAAGAGTTAGTGAGACACCTCAGTCATTCACCTGTTATGGCTTACCCAGATTTCTCAAAACCATTCACTCTACAAACTGATGCAAGTAAAGACGGTCTTGGGGCAGTGTTGTACCAAAACCATGATGGGGTCACGAGCACTGTCACCAGCTGAAAAGAAGTACCACCTTCATGCAGGCAAGCTTGAGTTTCTGGCTCTAAACTGGGCAGTGGCTGACCATTTCCGTGATTACCTTTATTACTCTCCAAAGTTTACTGTTTTCACGGATAACAACCCCTTTACATACATTCTAACATCAGCAAAGCTCAATGCCACAGGTTTGCGGTGGATTAATGAATTGGCCGATTTCCTCTTTGAAATCAAGTATCGACCAGGAAAAGCCAATGCGGATGCTGACACCCTGTCCCGAATGCCAGTCAGCTTTGAGAACTATATGGAAAGTTGTTCAGAAGTAGCTAGTCAAGATGTTCTGGATGCTGTCACTTCCTCAATCCATGACACTAACACTGTTCAGACCGCTTGGTTGTCATCACTTACAGCAGTGCCTGATATCTTAAAGGAAGAGTGTGTTAACATTCCAACTATGCTACCTAGTGAACTTATCGCAGCTCAACAAGAAGATCCCACAATCGGTCGTGTTTTGCACTTTATGCAAGTCGGAAGCCGTCCGACCTATCAGGAGAGACAGGAAGAGTCAGCTATTGTACGACAGCTCTTACATGAATGGAACAAACTGCTCATTGCTGAAGATGGAATTCTTTGCCACAAATCTGGATCTAGAGACCGAATGGTCTTACCCAAGAAATACCACAGAAGGGTGTATGAAGAACTACACGAAAACATGGGGCACCTGGGTGCAGACAGAGTAGTGGAACTAGCTAGAGAACGTTTCTATTGGCCGTTTATGAGGGCAGACATTACCCATTATGTCACGAAAGTGCGCCATTGCCTAAAGCAACGAAAACCTGCGACTCACGTTAATGCACCACTTCAACCTATTGTTTCTACAGCACCTTTCCAACTTGTTTCCATGGATTTTGTTCATCTCGAACCAAGCTCGGGCGGAAACCAGTACATATTGGTGATCATGGATCACTACACCAGATTTGCTCAAGCGTATGCTACCCGTGATAAGTCTGCGAAGACTGCTGCTGATAAATTATATAATGACTTTATCATGAGATTTGGATTCCCAGAAACCATCCATCATGACCAGGGTGGAGAGTTCGAAAACAAGCTCTTCTACAACCTTGAGAAACTCAGTGGGATTAAACATTCACGGACAACACCGTATCACCCGCAGGGTAATGGGCAGGTCGAAAGGTTCAACCGGACGCTTTTATCCATGCTGAGAGCCTTACCGGAGAAACAGAAATCCCGCTGGCGTGACCATCTCAATAAGGTAGTTCATGCATACAACTGTACCCGGCATGACTCTACTGGATTTTCACCTTTCTATCTACTGTTTGGTAGAAACCCGAGACTACCTATTGACTTAATGTTTGGCTTGAAACCTCCAGAGGGATTTTCTACATATCCTGAATATGTCAGAAATTGGCGACGAGCAATGAAAGAAGCTTATGATTTGGCCTCTGCCCATGCAAAGAAAAGTGCAGACGTGGGGAAACAACGGTATGACAAGAAAGTCAGACACACTGCGCTGTGTGAAGGAGATCGTGTTCTTGTACGAAACATGACTGAGCGTGGTGGCCCGGGAAAGTTACGACCTTACTGGGAGCAAGAAATCTATCTGGTAACTCAGAAGTGGAAGGATATGCCAGTTTATGAAGTAAAGCCAGAGAGTGGAAATGGAAAGTCAAAAGTTCTCCATCGCAACATGCTATTACCATGTTCTTACTTGCCAGTTGAGACCCCACTTAAGTCATCAAAGAGTCGCCGTACAGTATCTAGGAGGGCCAACAGACAGCAGGCTTCACAAGAGGAGACAACCGGAACTACTGATGAGGACATTCTTAGCCTCACACCTGATAAGCTCCAAGAACTTTACCAGTCTACAAGAAATCAATGTGAGGATCATTGTGGCATTGTTCCAGAGTCACATGTAGTTGAAGAGGACATTGACCCTTGTCAAGTTGATAGCCCAGACTAAGAGGGAGAAGAAGAAGACCCAGAGCAACCAGTTGGTACAGTAGATGATGAGGCTGCAGATAGCTTACCCCTTAGACAGTCACAACGTATGAGCAGACCACCTCTTAGGATGACCCTCCTTTCAAACCAGTTCTACAGCAGGAGATCAAGGCGTCAGAGTATCGTACCCACAGCAGTTGTGGCAACCTGCCACAGTATCATGGATGCTACAACCTGTTCTGCAGCCCTATAGCTATTTTGCACCTTTTCCAGTATCATCACAGCCGATGTACCCTGTGCATATGTGGTGTTATTAGCAGACCCTTAGAAATTAACGTGAGAAGAAAGGAACTGATTTGCACCTATTGAGGCTACGTTCATCCTAGATAAGACTGTTAAATGTTTCCTTTTGGTATTGTATAATTTCGTACAATGTTTTGTTTGTGTGTAGAGGTTCAATCTCCTTTCATTAAGAGAATTTTTTTTTTCTCTATCTCGGAATATTCTTTGTACAAGGAAGTCAAATCGTGTTAGAGATAAAGGCGTTAGGCATTGGAAAGTAATATTGCCCCAAAGATAGAACAGTGACACCTGAGTGCAACCTACGCTGTTTTTCTGGCCTGATCAACCAGAATACTTTTGTTCACCCCAGGATGAGATACAAGTGTACAAAGAACTGTTATATGAGATAACCTAGAAGAGACTATTGTCTATTCGTTCATGTTGAGGACAACATCTTTTTCCAGAGAGGGCAAAATGTAGAGAACTGGAACTAGTTATTATAGAACGATAGGGGACTGGCACTAGAAAAAGAAGAATGTAATCCAAGATGGCGAGAAACGCTACGAGTGCGTATTAAAAAGTTAGATGCTCTGTTGTAATTTGTCGTTGTTGGGCGTGTGGACTAACAGACGTTCAGAGGACTGTTGGCAATTTAATTGCCAATATTGAAGCGAAGAAGCAAACTATTTTTGCAGCAGTGGAAGACCAAACAAAGAAATCACTCGAAAGTCTAACAACGCAAAAGACCGAGATTGAGCATCAAATAGAGGTGATCAAATCATCGTTGGATAAAGCTGAGAAAGTTTTGACACGAAGTGCAAACGCTGAAGTCGCTCAAGTGAAAAAGTCATTACAAACAATCTTGGAGGGAGTTGATCAAACTACTAAGCCAACTGAGCGTTACCTGAAAGATCTTCCGACGTTGGATTTCGTGCCAAATCCAAAGGTGTTGAAAACTGTCAACACCGAAGAAATTGGAACACTGAAAATACTGCAGCAAACTGAAGCTAGTCAGTCTGTCGCTGAGGGCAAAGGACTTGAAGAAGGAACTGTTGGAGTTGAAGCACAGTTTGTTCTGACCACAAGAAACGCAGAGGGAGAGCAGTGTTACAATAAACATGACCGTGTAACGGTAGAGATCTGGGACGAAGAAGGACGAGAATGCGCAACGGAAGTGCGAATAAATGACAACAAGAAGATCTGTTAGATCTTATAACCGCGCTTTTAAAATTTAAGTGTTTGCTTAGCACTACAGTCAAAACGCACTGCACATTCCAAAGCAGTTCTTGATGATTCTTTTGTTACTGTAGACATCACATGACTTGATCAACAGACTCTATCACTGCATTGTCAGTCGTAGCCGTTGTGAAATCTCCGATGAAGTAATGATCTTAATCTGGAACTTTCTTTGGGATATGTATGGACATGAACGATATAAACGATACGATAATAACACTATTAACAACAGCTTTCTTTCTTAAAAGTCACGATTAAATTTAATTGGTGTTTTCCACTAGTAAAGGGCTAGCAAAGTAGTCACACGAGTCACATAATTCAAGACTTCCGTTATCCTTGGCTATCTTTAGTACGGTGGTTATTTCCCTACCAATGACGTAATCGTTGCATGTTCTGCCATGGTCTTTGCTTGGCTTGCAAATATTTAATTTTCCTTCCGATCTATGAGCTCGCTGCGATGAAACAGCCAAAGAATTTACTTCATTTGCCTAATCCACAAGAAATACTAGCAAAACTACAAATAAATTAATGACCGTCGCTTCTGCCGAAATAACCTTGCAAAGTAAACGCGATCTTATTTGTCACCTACGGAAAGTGAAAGCTGCAACGTCAACGCATTCGATGGCTGACGTAATACTTTTTTTAGCGTGGTTATTATTTTTTTAATCCAACGCTTCGATAAAACCAAAAGAAAATATATTTTACCCACATCAAAGAAAACAATATCCGTAAAATTGTCCGTGTATTAATGTTTTAAGAGCTTTTGGCGAACAAACCACACGTTGCGAGACTCGAAATTTGTCCGAGCGGAGGTCTGCGTCTGGTCACCGACAAAAAAAAAACCCAGAAGATCTGTTAGGTCTTATAACTGCGCTTTTAAAATTTAACTGCTTGCTTACCACTACAGTCGCAACGTAGTGCACATTCCAAAGCAGTCCTTGATGATTCTTTTGTTACTGTAGACATCACATCACTTGATCAACACAAACTCTATTATTGCACCATCAGTCGTAGCCGTTGTGAAATCTCCGATGACGTAATGATCTTAATCTGGAACTTTCTTCGGGATGTGTATGGGGATGAACGATATGAACGATACGATAATAACACTATTAACAACAGCTTTCTTTCTTAAAAGTCACGATTAAATTTAATTAGTGTTTCCCACGAGTAAAGGGCTAGCAAAGTAGTCACACGAGTCACATAATTCAAGACTTCCATTATCCACGGCTACCTTTACGGTGGTTATTTCCCTACCAGTGACGTAATCCTTGTATGTTGTGACATGTTCTTTGCATGGCTTGCAAATATTTAATTTTCCTCCTGATCACCGAACTCGCTGCGATGAAACAGCCAAAGAATTTGCTTCATTTGCCTAAAACCACAAGAAATACTCGGAAAATTGCAACTAAATTGATGACCGTCGCTTCTGCCGAAATAAACTTGCAATATAAACACGATCTTATTCGTCAGGTAGCGAAAGTGAAAGCTGCAACATCAGCGCATTCCATGGCTGACGTAACGCCTTTTTTTAGCGTATTTATTATTTCCCTTCGAATCCAACGCTTCGATAAAACCAAAAGAAAATATATTTTAACCAAAGTAAAGAAAACAATATCCGTAACATTGTCCTTGTATTAATGTTTCAACAGCTTTTGGCGAGTAAACATCACAGGTTGCGTCATTCAAAATTTGGCCGAGTGGAAGTTTGGGTCTGGTCACCGACAAAACTAAAAAAAAACAAATATATAAAAAAAATAAAATAAACCACGGGCAAACCATGAACCGCGCTCGGCCCATGGCCGCGCGGTTAAAAAAATAAAGCACGGGTAGAACATGAACTGCGCTCGGCCCATGGCCGCGCGGTTAAAAAATAACCACGGGTAAACCATGAACCGCGCTCGGCCCATGGCCGCGCGGTTAATAAGGATGGAAGCTACAAAATCACCTATTCACCCAAAGATCAAGGCAGATACAGAGTGACCGAGAAGGTAAACGGGAAACACGTTCTTGATAGTCCTTTTTCTATTGATGTGAAATTATCTCATTCAAGACTTGCTTTTTCTTTTGGAAAAGAAGGTTCGTCTGTCGGAATGTTTAAGCATCCCTGGGGGGTGGCAGTGAATGCCAGGGACGAGATAGCTGTAACTGATAGTTTGAACCAGAGTTCAAGCCTTTGATAGTGATGGGAAATACTTAAGATCTTTTTTTCGGGAAGGTAAGAAAGTGGGCGAATTTAAGGATCCAGCGGGAATAACTTTTCATAAAAATGGAAATATTTTCGTAGTAGACCAGAGTAACCATAGGATCCAGATTTTCAGTGGGAAGGGTGAATACGTGGGTATGTTTGGTGGAAAAGGAAGCCTTGATAGCCAGCTTTCGGATCCTTGAGGTTTATCTGTAGACAGAGATGGAAATATCATTGTTGCTGATACAGGCAACAAACTGATTAAGATCTTTTCTCCTGATGGCAAGTTTCTAACGAAGATAGGTGGGCAGGGTTCTTTTACTTTTCCTATCCACTGTGTTCAGTGTGATAGATATCTCATAGTGTCAGACCGAGACGAACATTGTCTTGAAGTTTACGACAGGAATGGAAACTTTCAGTACAAGTTTGGAAAGCAGGGTGGAGGGGACGGAGAGTTAACTTAGCCCCGTTGTTTGATTAAAATTCATTTTAACGGGTGGAACGGGTGGGTGGGTGACAAAAACAAATGCGTCTCTTGCAGATGGATGGGATGAATAACTACATCTATTAAGTTGTATTGTCTGAATTATTTTTTAGGAAAAGAAACCGTTTATTTGTTTGCTCTACAACTGCGTACATTAATTAGTAGAGTCACTAGCAATTCAAAATAAGAAAGTAATAAAACCAGTTTTTTAATTAATTGCTTAATTCTTAATTTAAAGAAACATATCGTTTCTAAAATGATTCCTATATTCTGGCATTTAATTATCTTTATGATGTTTTTATAGCAAGTTTGTTTTAGGGATTAGCAGGTTATTGACGGTCAGTCATGTACTGGAAAATATGTAGTATAATGAAAATTGCTTCAATGAACTTACTGAGTTACTATTTGCCTTGAAGTTTGTATTTTCCTAATACTCAATAACAGTATTTGTTAGCTACAGTGCTACAGTTAAACCACGCTTTACGAATGACTGCTTAATACGGACACCTGGAGATGAAGGAAATTGATTTTAGCTCTTAGCTCCAACATCTTCTGTTAACTTGACCAGCTTAAGAGAGACGCCTGGATTATATCAACACTTAGCGTGCTCCCGACGGTGTCCGAGAAAACGGGGTTCGACTTTATCTGTAGGTTAATATATATTTTTAAAGTTTACATCTCTAGCTTTGGTTTATTGGAACTTTAGAGTTAGCTGCTTTAATGGTAAAACGTTTTATAGAAAGAGCTGTTAGCAATGATGAACAATGGTGAATAGCTTTGGACATAAAATAATTGTAAAATATTCATTTACTTTCACGATGTGAGAAACTGAAATAAAGTGTAAGTTAAGTGAAACTGTAATATGCCTTCAGTTATCACTGTTGCTCGAGGAGCGAATTGTTTTGTTTACTTTTAAGAGAAATTTGCGAGCCAAAGGTGAAATCCATAAACTAATAACAACAGAACGAAAGCAATGTTTCCTTTGTACTGAGCAAACAATAATCTTTGTTGTATTTGTTCCTTTACAACTTCGCTCATAGATCTTACAAACATGGTTTTTATTTTCGGCTCATGAACTCGAGTAATGACCGGAAGGAGTGCACCAAAGCGAGAACACCCTCGCGGGTTACTACAAGCGAGGAAAAGGAAAGAGCGCCTGCAAGAGAGGGACAGGGAAATTCATTTCCTTCCCCGAACATCGCTCAAACTCGCGCCATATTATTCCTCAAGCGCTTGCTATGCAGATAATGAAAACGGAGAAACTAACAAACTGTTAATTAACGAATGGAGACCTTATCGATGAGCATAACATGAACCTTGGTTTGATTTCTCTCGTTCTTCTGTTTACTTGCGTTTCCGGGATGGAAACGTGTATCGTTGTAAGAATTGTAGACGAGTATAGCTTACTACTAAAGTAACCTATAAATAACAAGCCACAAGGCAAGACACAAAAAGTATATTTGACGGTTAGCGGCTAAAAATAGTGAGGTTTTGTCCCTTAGTGAGACCAGAAGCATGGATTTACGCCCCTTAGCAAGTCGACGAGCATCCATCCCCGACTATTTCACATGAGAGCCCCCTCCGATCCACTACGCGGAAAGCGAGCCAAACTCCAGATTAAGCAGTCCGGGTATAAGCAGTGGGCAGTGACTATGTGGAAAATTGATGGGGAAGCTCCCCCCCCCCCCTCCCGACATTTTACTGTTGTAGTGCCTCTCGTCACGCAGGAGTGTACCACCATGCACCAAACTGTTGGGAGAAACTAAGAAAATGTTGGGAGGAAAGTAACCTGTGTTGGACTAGCATCCAATCCGGGGGAAGCCGCAATACTCTGGACTGCTTTATACCACGCAAGTCAGGATAAGTTCCAGCAGTGTTGGTCAGTTTGGCTAAAGTGTGACATCACTCCATTATTAACTGAAAATAGCTCACTATTTCAGTGTGATCAGCTATTACAAATCACAACAGCTCTTAATTCAAACTTGCTACTGATTTTCACCGTCCAAAGAAAAAGATCGATATCAAATTTCTTCTTAATGAGTCACAATATTTCTTTAAATAATTTTGAGAGAATCTGGGTTTTAGTCAAACGCTTTTAACTGTGATGATTGAGTCTTGTATTCCCATAACGTGTCTTCTTGCATTTGCCATAAGATGGTAAGGAGAAATGAGGCTTTCATCACAGGCAGAGATAAAACGGAAAGATTTTAGAGGATGGATAACATGCCATTGCCATATGAAAATTACAGTCCATAATGACATAAGTTGTTTTGATCATAACAGACTGCCAAGAAGCATTTTTCCTCTCGTGAGAGATCGACGCGCGGCGTGCGAACCAGCTCACGAGGAACGCGTGACTCGCAGATAATCGCGACTCTTCGCGACTCCGTAGAGATTGTAAGTTCAAACCATTGCTTGAAGTTCTGTCTGACCAACAGACCCTAACAAAATGAGCTGTCCATCTTTTGCGCGGGATCAAAACAAATGAAGCCTATTCGGACAGAAAGGAATTGAAATACAGACTCCAAAGCAGTTCTCTGTTGTTCTGATCAGTGTTTTAGTGACATATCTGATCAACGAGCTTAAACGGAGTGCCTCGGGGTCACATTCTTAGGAATCAGTATCCAAGACAAAATGACAAAGGCTCTTAAAGCAACGTTCCATGATTGGTTTGAACAAGCAAAAAGATTGGCATAATAAACAGTCACGGTTCCAAGATGAGCTAAAAAAAGAAAGTCACAAGACTTCATTGTTTCGAGTTGAGTTTCGCGGAAACCTTGCTTTACACGCTTGTTGCTGAACACGACATGGATATCAAAACGTTGCTTCATAATCTCCGTGAAGAAGTGTCTTGCTCGGTGTGTTCCGACATATTTACCGATCCAAAACATCTGCCATGCTTACACAGTTTCTGTCTGCACTGTTTGAAGCAATGGCATAGGACGAGTCATGGCTGCGACACCATCAGATGCCCAAATTGTCAAGCCGTTAGCAGAGTACCTGAAAGTGGCGATCTGAAAGATCTTCCAACCAGTTTTTATCTGAATGGCTTGATTGATGTGTTGGCAATAAAAGAGTGTAGAAGTAGTCAAGTAAGGTGTGGAAACTGCGAGAAGAAAAGCTCCGAGACTTCTTATTGTTTCCAGTGTTGCATATTTCACTGTCAAGAGTGCGTAACTGCACACAACATCATGCGAAGCAGTAAAGATCACCGTGTTCTGGCGCTGAAAGACTTTCAAGAGAAGGACTATGAGGATGTGCTCAAGCGACCTGTGTTCTGTGCAAAGCAACGGCACGAGAAAGAAGAGCTAAAGTACTTTTGCAAGAACTGTGAAATGGCGGTCTGCCAAACTTGTGTCACTCTAAGCCACAGTGGTCATGCTTTGGAGCACATAGAAGACGAAGCTGAAAGACAAAAGAGTGAAATCAAATCAATGATTGAAACAGAGAAGCGTAATTTACAAGCAAAGCTGACTGCTGTTAGTAAACTTGATGAAGACTACGCGAAGATCATACAAAGAGGCGAAGAGGTGAAGAGGGACGTTCAGAGGACTGTTGACAATTTAATTGCCAATGTTGAAGCGAAGAAGCAAACTATTTTTGCAGCGGTGGAAGACCAAACAGAGAAATCACTTGAAAGTCTAACAACCCAGGAGACCGAGATCGAGCATCAAATAGAGGTGATCAAATCATCGTTGGATAAAGCTGATAAAGTTTTGACACGAAGTGCAAACGCTGAAGTCGTTCAAGTGAAAAAGTCATTACAAACAATCTTGGAGGGAGTTGATCAAACTACTAAGCCAACTGAGCGTGACCTGAAAGATCTTCCGATTTTAGTTTTCGTGCCAAATGTAAAGATGTTGAAGACTGTCAACACCGAAGAAATCGGAACACTGAAAATACTGCAGCAATCTGAAGCTAGTCAATCTGTCGCTGAGGGCAAAGGACTTGAAGAAGGAACTGTTGGAGTTGAAGCACAGTTTGTTCTGACCACTAGAAACGCAGAGGGAGAGCAGTGTTACAATAAACATGACCGTGTAACGGTAGAGATCAGGGACGAACAAGGACGAGAATGCGCGACGGAAGTGCGAATAAATGACAATAAGGATGGAAGCTACAAAATCAGCTATTCACCCAAAGATCAAGGCAAATACAAAGTAACAGTAAAGGTAAAAGGCAAAGATGTTCTTGATAGTCCTTTTTCTATTGATGTGAAATTATTTCAGGTCAGACCTGTTTTTTCTTTTGGAAAAGAGGGTTGGTCTCTCGGAATGTTTACGTATCCCTGTGGGGTGGCAGTGAATGCCAGGGACGAGATAGCTGTAACTGATTGGTTGAACCGCAGAGTTCAAATCTTCAAGAGTGATGGAAAATACTTAAGATCGTTTGGTCGGCACGGTAACAAAGCGGGCGAATTTAAGTGTCCTGTGGGAATAACGTTTCATACAAATGGAAATGTTTTCGTAGCAGACAGAGATAACCATAGGATCCAGATTTTCAGTGGGGAGGGTGAGTACGTGGGTATGTTTGGTGGGGAAGGAAGCCTTGATAGTCAGCTCTCTTATCCTTGGGGTTTATCTGTAGACAGTGATGGAAACATCATTGTTGCTGATGCAGGTAACAACATGATTAAGATCTTTTCTCCTGATGGCAAGTTTCTAATGAAGATAGGTGGGCAGGGTTCTTGTACTTTTCCTGTCCACTGTGTTCAGTGTGATAGATATCTCATAGTGTCAGACCACCATGAGCACTGTATAAAGGTTTTTAATTGTAATGGAGACTTTCAGTACAAGTTTGGAAAGGAGGGTGGAGGGGACGGGGAGTTTAATTATCCAGGTTGTTTGTCAGTGAACAAGTCAGGTCACCTGATGGTCTGTGATTCAGGTAATCATAGAATACAAGTATTTGAACTCAGTGGAAAGTTTGTTGGCAAGTTTGGAAGAAGGGGCAGTAATTTAGGAGAATTCAATGATCCAACGTCTGTAGCAGTTCTCAGTAATGGCCGAATTGTTGTGAGCGAGGCGGGTAACATTCGCATCCAGATACTGAAGTGAGCACTGTACTTCATGAAAAAAGAGAAACTCCAGGACATTAATTTAAAATTCAAAATTCAAAATTTATTTTAGTTTGCAGTTTGTTTAATATGTGGAATTATTTTCTGTGATAAAACGTCAGTGATGCACTGTTCACCCAATTGCTTGTGGTGTGGCTCTGTATCGGTTGAAGTGTTCTATAATTGTTTTGGGGTTAGGTGGGACGGCTGGGTGGGTGATAAAAACAAATTTGTGTGTCTTGCAGTTGGATGGGAATAATACGTACATCTCTTAAGTTGTATTGTATGAATTATTTTGAAGGACAAGAAGAAACGTTTTTTTGTTTTGTTTACTTTACCAGTGGTTATATTATATAATAGAGTGACTAGCAAAATAAGAAAGTTATAAAACCACTTTATGGATTAATTGTTGTAATAAGAACCTCCACTATAAGAGAAAAGGCTGTTTAGGGGATTTGCCTTTTCTTAATTTAAAGAAGAAACATTTTGTTTCTCAAATTATTACTATACTCTTTGACATTTAATTGTCTTTATGATGTTTTTATAGCAAGTTTGTTTTAGGGATTAGCAGGTTATTGACAGTCAGGTATGTACTGGAAAACATGTAGTACAAAGAACATTGCTTCAATGAACTTACCAAGTTACTAATTGCCTTGAAGTTTGTATTTTCCTTATACTCAATAGCAGTATTTGTTAGCTGCAGTGTTACAGTTAAACCCACTTTACGAATGACCGCTTAATACGGACACCTTGAGCCTTATGGAAATTGATTTTAGTTCCTAGCTCCAACATTTTCTGTTAGCTTGACTAGCTTAAGACAGACACCTGGATTATAGCAACACTTAGTGTGCTTCTGACGGTGTTTGAGAAAACGGGGTTCGACTGTATCTGTAGGTTAAAATATAGGTTTTTAAAGTTTGTATTTTTAGCTTTAGTTTATTGGAACTTTAAAGTTAACTGCTTTAATGATGAAAGGTTTTGTAGAAAGAGCTGTTTGCAATGATTAAGAGCAGTAAATAGCTTGATATGAAATAATTGTAAAATCGTCATTTTCTTTGATAATGTAAATAACCAAGTGTGAGTTCAAGAAAGTTGCTCTTTGCTTTGAGTTTACTTTTTAGTTTCTTATGTGAAAAAAGAAATTGCTAGAGATCGTAAAGAGAGGTTCATAAATTCTCCAGTACAATGGGCCGAATAAGCTTGTTTAATAAGGTTTTATCGTATTTAACTCTGTTCTTTTGTGACTGCGTTATGAAATTGAAAAAACTTGAGTTTGATTTGTTGTCAAGAAAACGAAATACATGATAAGTTACGTGGTTATTTGATACATGATTACGTTTCAGCTTCCTGTTAACACGCGCTCAGGTCGAACCACAACCCAGGCTTTATCTCTTTGTTGTGTTCAGATAGAGAAGATACACTTCAAAGCAGTTACGTTAACCTTCCTCTCCCTACAAATCTCTTGCACGCTACTCTTAGCGGGTCTGCATGGCGAGCGAGCACTATATTTTCATATTCTGCAAAGTTTCTGTTTTCCGGTAGCGCTAAATTCATACGTGGAGAATTGAGCTCGCAAACTGAGGAAATCAATGGCAAAAGGTTAGATAAACTGGCGCCGTTCTTAAAGCGTTTGATGTTTCTTTCTCTGTAGCTCGGTATTGTGCTCCGCCAATTCTTTTTTGGAAGCAATGCTACAATACAATATTGTACCGGAATACAACGTCCGTAGTTAGTTTTAAATCAAAGTTAGTTAATAGTATCAATTTTATTTACTAGAGTTTTTTTTTTATTTTTTATTTTTTTTATATTTCATTGTATGATTTTTATTTACATTGTTTTATTTTTTATTTTTTTTATTTATATTTCATTGTATTATTTTCATTTAGATTTTTACAGTTGGTGTGATATCTCACGGTTTTTACCGACTTGGTTAACTAAGTATAGATGTAGATGTAAAGTGCGTTCTCCAGCTTTCGGCTTCTCTGTCCTCTCTTCAGTGTTTCAATCAGAATGTGCACAGTTAAACATTTCCCTTGTTTTCCCGCCAAAGAACAGAATCGCTTGAACAGTGACGTACGACAGCCCTGCTTTAGTAAGGTATCGTTGGGACGCCCCTAGGTTTTGTGTACAGCGCAGTCGTTAGTAAGGCCTTCAAATGAAGGATTAATAAAGCTAACCGGATCGTTTGATGCGAGGCTGCTTAATTTTTCACGAAATAAGTTTACTTTCTTATTAAATATCCTAGGAGAATATTTGTCTCCTCCCTAGCAACAAGACAGAAAACACGGTTGAACGTATCTAGATAATTGCTAGAAGGAGGCATTGAGAACACTCCATTGAAAACATTTGTTTCTTTCTCAATCTTTAACTGAAAAGTTTTTTACTGTTAATCGGTTGACAGGTACACAAGATCCTTTTCAGACCAAAAAACGCTTTTCATTCCACCAATAGAATAATTACACGTCACATGTATGTAAGCATTAGGCACTGACGGCCAGAAAGCCCCGGTGCGGGGTGGCGGGGGGGGGGGGGGGGAGAGTTAGGGGAGTCCCATACAAAAATGTCGGGGATGCTCGTCGGAAAATTTGAATTAATGTCCTAGAGGAGGGGTGTGGCTATAGCTTTATTTTCAATCCCTACAAAATACCACTTAAAACGAAAATCACAGCGTTAAGGTCTTCAGCGTCTTCAAATGCATACTTAGACAGCTAAAACTAGTGGGGATTTTGTCCTGAGCACCCTATAAGTGAGACCACAATCATTGATTTACAGCAGCTTCTTAGCGAGACCACGAGCATCAATCCCCGACTACTTCATTTGGTCGCCTCCTCCCAAGTAGTGAGCTAAACTCCAGATTAAACAGTCCGGGAATAAGCAGTGGGCAGTCACTTTTCAAAAATTGACGGGCAAACCCCTCCTTCCCTCGCCCCCCTCTGACATTTTACTGTTGTAGTGCCTCTCGCCACACAGGAGTGTACCACCATGTTAGAAGAACCTAATGAAAGGTTACGAGGGAAGTAATCTGTGTTGGGCTAGCATCCAATCCGAGGGGAGCCGCAATGCTCTTGGCTGTTTTATACCACGCAAGCCAGGATAAGTTCCAGTAGTGTTGGTCAGTTTGGCTTAAGTGTGACATCACTCCATCGTTAACTAAAAATAGTTCACTATTTCAGTGAGGTCAGCTGTTACAAATCACAGTAGCTCTTAATTTAAACATGCCAGTGATTTTCACCGTTCAAAGAAAAATATCGATATCAAATTTCTCTTTACTGAGTCGCAATATTTCTTTAAATAATTTTGAGAGAATTTGGGTTTTAGTCAAACGTTTGCAACTGTGATGATTGGGTCTTGTATTCCCGTAACGTGTCTTCTTGCATTTGCCAAAAGATGGTAAGGAGAAATGAGGCTTTCATCACAGGCGCAGATGAAACGGAAAGATTATGGAGGAAGGATAAGATGCCATTGCCATATGAAACTCACAGACCATAATGACATAAGTAGTTTTGAACATAACAGACTGCCAAGAAGCATTTTTCCTCTCGTGAGAGATCGACGCGCGGCGTGCGAACCAGCTCACGAGGGACGCGTGACTCGCAGATAAACGCGAGTCTTCGCGAGTCCGTAGAGATTGTAAGTTCAAACCATTGCTTGGAGTTCTGCCTGACCAGCACACCCTAACAAAATGAGCTGTCCATCGTTTGCGTGTGAAAACGACAAATGAAGTCTATTCAGACAGAAAGGAATTGAACTACAGACACCAAAGCACTAATGTTTTGTTCTGCTCAATGTTTTAGTGACATCTGATCAAGGAGCCCCAAGGGTCACATTCTTTGGAATTAGTATGCGAGACAAAATGACAAGGGCTCTTAAAGCGACGTTCCATGATTGGTTTGAACAAGGGAAAAGATTAGCATAATAAACAATCACGATTCCAAGAAGAGCTAAAAAAAGAAAGTAACAAGACTTCATGGTTTCGAGTTGAGTTCCGCGAAAACCTTGCTTTACTTTCTTGTTTCTGAACACGACATGGATATCAAAACGTTGCTCCATAATCTCCGTGAAGAAGTGTCTTGTTCGGTGTGTTCCGACATATTTACCGATCCAAAACATCTGCCATGCTTACACAGTTTCTGTCTGCACTGCTTGAAACAATGGCATAGGACGAGTCATGGCTGTGACACCATGAGATGCCCAAATTGTCAAGCCGTTAGCAGAGTACCTGAAAGAGGCGATCTGAAAGATCTTCCAACCAGTTTTTATCTGAATGGCTTGATTGATGTGTTGGCAATAAAAGAGTGTAGAAGTAGTCAAGTAAGGTGTGGGAACTGCGAGAAGAAAAGCTCCGAGACTACTCACTGTTTCCAGTGTTGCATATTTCACTGCCAGGAGTGCGTCACTGCACACAACATCATGCGAAGCAATAAAGATCATCGTATTCTGGCGCTGAAAGACTTTGAAGACAAGGACTATGAGGATGTGCTAAAGCGACCTGTGTTCTGTACAAAGCAACGGCACGAGAAAGAAGAGCTAAAGTACTTTTGTAAGAACTGTGAAATGGCCGTTTGCCAATCTTGTGTTTTGATGGATCATCCTGGTCATGCTTTGGAGCACATAGACGACGAAGCTGAAAGACAAAAGAGTGAAATGAAATCAATGATTGAAACACAGAAGCGTAATTTACAAGCAAAGCTGACTGCTGTTAGTAAACTTGATGAAGACTACGCGAAGATCATACAAAGAGGCGAGGAGGTAAAGAGGGACGTTCAGAGGACTGTTGACAATTTAATTGCCAATGTTGAAGCGAAGAAGCAAACTATTTTTGCAGCGGTGGAAGACCAAACAGAGAAATCACTTGAAAGTCTAACAACCCAGGAGACCGAGATCGAGCATCAAATAGAGGTGATCAAATCATCGTTGGATAAAGCTGATAAAGTTTTGACACGAAGTGCAAACGCTGAAGTCGTTCAAGTGAAAAAGTCATTACAAACAATCTTTGGAGGAAGTTGATCAAACTACTAAGCCTAATGAGCGTAACCTGAAAGATCTTCCCACGTTGGATTTCGTGCCAAATTTAAACATGTTGAAGACTGTCAAAACCGAAGAAATTGGAACACTGAAAACACTGCAGCAAACTGAAGCTAGTCAATCTGTCGCTGTGGGCAAAGGACTCGAAGAAGGAACTGTTGGAGTTGAAGCACAGTTTGTTCTGACCACTAGAAACGCAGAGGGAGAGCAGTGTTACAATAAACATGACCGTGCAACGGTAGAGATTAGGGACGAAGAAGGACGAGAATGCGCGACGGAAGTGCGAATAAATGACAATAAGGATGGAAGCTACAAAATCTCCTATTCACCGAAAGATCAAGGCAAATACAAAGTGACAGTAAAGGTAAACGGCAAACACGTTCTTGATAGTCCTTTTTCTATTGAGGTGAAATCATTTCAGTTAAGACCTGCTTTTTCTTTTGGAAAACGAGGTTCGTCTGTTGGAATGGTTAATTATCCCTGGGGGGTGGCAGTGAATGCCAGGGACGAGATAGCTGTAACTAATTGGGGGAACCACAGAGTTCAAATCTTCAAGAGTGATGGAAAATACTTAAGATCTTTTGGTCGGGAAGGTAACAAAGCGGGCGAATTTAAGTATCCAGCGGGAATAACTTTTCATAGAAATGGAAATATTTTCGTAGCAGAGCAGGATAACCATAGGATCCAGATTTTCATTGGGGAGGGTAAGTACGCGGGTATGTTTGGTGGGAAAGGAAGCCGTGATAGTCAGTTCTCTAATCCTTGTGGTTTATCTGTAGACAGTGATGGAAATATCATTGTTGCTGATACAGGTAACAAATTAACTAAGATCTTTTCTCCTGATGGCAAGTTTCTAATGAAGGTAGATGGGCACGGCTCTTTTACTTTTCCTTTCCACTGTGTTTAGTGTGATAGATATCTCATAGTGTCAGACTACAGTACAGATTGTATGAAAGTTTACGACAGGAATGGAAACTTTCAGTACAAGTTTGGAAAGCAGGGTGGAGGGGACGGGGAGTTTAAGTATCCCTGTTGTTTTTCAGTGAACAAGTCAGGACACCTGATGGTCTGTGATTTAGGTAATGATAGAATACAAGTTTTTGAACTGAATGGAAATTTTGTTAGCAAGTGTGGAAGAAAGGGCAGTAATTTAGGAGAATTCAATTTCCCATCGTGTTTAGCAGTTCTCAGTAATGGCCGGATTGTTGTGTCTGACAAGAATAACCATCGCATCCAGATACTGGAGTGAACATTGTCCTTTACAAACAAAAAGAAAACCGGTTATTGTCGAGTTATTTTAACGGATTCAAAATTCATTTTAGTTTTCAGTTTGTTTAATTTGTGGAATTCTTTTCTGTGATCAGTAAAACGTTAGAGGTGCAGTATTCACGTAATTGCTGGTGATTTGGTTCTGTATCGATTGAACTGTTCAATAATTGTTTTGAGGGTAGGGGGAGGGTGGGTGAGTGGGTGACAAACACAAATTTGTGTCTCTTGCAGATGGATGGGATTAATAACTACATCTCTTGAGTTGTATTGTATGAATTATTTTGAAGGACAAAAAAACCTTTTAGTGGTTAATGGTTATATTAAATAATAGAGTGACTAAATAAGAAAGCAGTAAAACCCCTTTATGTATTAATTGTTGTAATAAAAACCTCTACTATAGGAGAAAAGGCTCTTTAGAGGATTTACGTTTTCTTAATTTAAAGGGGAGACGGGTGGGTTGGTGACAAAAACAAATTTGTGTCGCTTGCAGATGGATGGGATAAATAGCAACGTCTCTTAGATTGTATTGTATGAATTGTTGTATGTTTACTTTACCAGTGGTTATATCAAACAATAGACTTAGCCAATAGACTAGCAAAATAAGAAAGTAATAAAACCACTTTATAGATCAATTGTTGAAATAAGAACCTCCACTATAGGAGAAAAGGCTGTTTAGAGGATTTGCGTTTTCTTAATTTAAAGAACAAATGTTTTGTTTCTAAAATGATCACTATACTCTTTGACATTTAATTATCTTATGATGTTTTTATAGCAAGTTTGTTTTAGGGATTAGCAGGTTATTGACAGTCAGTTATGTACTGGAAAATATGTAGTACAATGAACATTGCTTCAATGGACTTACCAAGTTACTAATTGCCTTGACGTTTGTATTTTCCTTATACTCAATAGCAGTATTTGTTAGCTGCAGTGCTACAGTTAAACCCCACTTTACGAATGACCGCTTAATACGGACACCTTGAGCTTATGGAAATTGATTTTAGTTCCTAGCTCCAACATTTTCTGTTAGCTTGAGCAGCTTAAGACAGACACCTGGATTATAGCAACACTTAGTGTGCTCCTGACGGTGTTTGAGAAAACGGGGTTCGACTGTATCTGTAGGTTAAAATATA
The DNA here is from genome assembly GCF_042242905.1 of Orbicella faveolata. NCBI lineage: Eukaryota > Metazoa > Cnidaria > Anthozoa > Scleractinia > Merulinidae > Orbicella > Orbicella faveolata. Next base: position 2,369,272 of record NW_028301542.1, on the reverse strand, counting down.
GGTTTTTAAACTTTGTATTTTTAGCTTTAGTTTATTGGAACTTTACTATTTGCCTTGAAGTTTGTATTTTCCTTATACTCAATAGCAGTATTTGTTAGCTACAGTGCTACAGTTAAACCTCGCTTTACGAATGACTTCTTAATACGGACACCTCGAGATTACGGAAAGTGATTTTAGTTCCTACCTCCAACACATTCTGTTAATTAAGACAGTCACCTGGATTATATCAACACTTAGTGTGGTCCTAATGGTGTGTGAGAAAACGGGGTTCGACTGTATCTGTAGGTTAATATATATATATTTTAAAGTTTGTATTTGTAGCTTTAGTTTATTGGAACTTTAAAGTTAGCTGCTTTAATGAAGAAACGTTTTGTAGAAAGAGGTGTTAGCAATGATGAACAAGTAGTGAACAGCTTTTCATATGAGATTATTGTTAAATCATCATTTACTCGATGTGAGAAACTGAAATAAAGTGTAAGTTAAGTGAAGTTGTAATATGCATCCAGTTTTAACTGTTTCGTGAGAAGCGAATTGTTTGGTTTACTTTTGAGAAAAGTTAGCCGGCCAAATGTGAGAACCTGTAACAACAGAACGAGAGCAATATTTCCTCTTTATAAAATAACTGAGATACTACGCGCGCTCTTATTGGTCGATAGGTGTGTTTAGATGAGAGTATGTAAACTGGGTTGTGACGTTTTACATTCGCGCTATTTTTGAGAATTATTTTATAAAGCAAAAGAACACTTTTTCCGTGTTTACATAGCCTCATCTAAACACTCGGGGATTGGGAGAATTCTCGAAAGTTATGCAAACCCGAGACGTAGTCGAGGGCTTGCATAACTGTCTCGAATTCTCCGAACCCTTCTCGTGTTAAGATGAGGCCATGTAAACACGGAAAAATTGTTCTGTATCTTAAGTACTGAGCAAACAATTATTTAAACAAAGTTGCTCTTTTACAACTTCGCTTATGAATCTTACAAACATGGTTTTTATTTCCGGCCCATGAACTCGAGTAATAACAGGAAGCGACGTACAAAAGCGAGAACACGCGCACGGGTCGCCACACGCCAGGAAACGAGAAGAGCGCTGCAAGCCGAAGGCAATTCAATTCCTTCCCCGAACACCCCTCACACTCGCCCCATATTATTCCTCAAACGCGTGCTATGCAGATAATGAAAACGGAGAAACTAACAACATGCATAAAATCTTAAAAGTTGTTGTCACTGACTTAAAAATCTTAAAATAGACGTTTCGGCTAAAATACTATAACCTTCTTTAGTGATGAAATGAATGTTAATGGCGTCTAAATGTAAATGAGATTTTTATAAGAATGTGAGGAACTCGCTAGGGATTAATTTAGCATTTTGTAAATGTCTGGAATATGCGCGTGGTCATTAATTGAGTTCGGTTCGCGAATGGAATGCCACGCTTCCAAGAACAATCTACGCGACCACAAGGGACAGCGGTCTATGACCTTGACATTATCAAAATCAAATTCGTGGTTGTTTTTCATACAGTGTTGCGCCAAAAGAGAGTTCTTGTCACATGTGAGGACGGCTCTTTTATGTTCTTTTGTTCTAGATCTCAGTGCTCTGGATGTTTGACCGATGTAAAGTTTTTCACAGTTTTTACAATTGATTTTATACACGACACCAGTTGACAGGTCTTGATCGAATTTATCCTTCGGTTTCTTCAGGATCGAACCAACCGTCTTGACGGGTTTATGAGCAACATTTACGTCGAATTGTCCTAAAGTTCTTGCAATTTTTTCAGAGATTCCTTGAAAATATGGCAAAGTAACAAAGCCTCTGTGGCTTTGAAGCTGATTATTTTGGGGCTGATTTGATGCTTTAGGTGGTTTGGTTCTTTGGCAGCTTTTTAACAAGATGCATGTTCATTGATGAACGGGTCCCTTATCAATGAGCATAACATGAACCTTGGTTTAATTTCTCCCGTTCTTCTGTTCAGTGGCCTTTCCGAGATGGAAAAGTGTATCGTTATAAGAATTGCAGACAAACAGCTTACTACTAGTAAGCTATAATTAACAGGCCACACGACAAGACACAGAAAGTATATTTGACGGCTAGTGGCTAAAAATAGTGAGATTTTTGTTTTGAACACCGTAAGCGAGACCAGAAGCATGGATTTACACCCCTTTGCGAGACGACAAGCATCCATCCCACGCAGATAGGGAGCTAAACTCCAGATTAAACAGTCCTGGAATAAGCAGTGGGCAGTGACTGTGTGGACAATTGATGGGAAAGCTCCCCCTCTGACATTTTAATGTTGTAGTGCCTCTCGTCACACAGAAGTGTACCACCATGCACCAAACTGTTGGGACAAACTAAGAAACCTGTGTTGGACTAGCAGCCCATCCGGGGGAGGCAGCAATTCCCTTGACTGCTTTATACCACGCAATTCAGGATAAGTTCTGCTGGGCACGCTTCGACCGAACGGACTGAATATTAACTTCAATTTCTTGTGACTGTGGGTCTAGCGCGTATTACACTTACGCGCACTAAAACAATGGTTTTCCCCTTTGTTTACTTTGTACTTCATGCGCGCGCTTTTCGTGCGTGCTTACGCGTACAGTTTTTTTGTATGGCGTGGCTAAATCCACCTACTGAAGAAGGGCTAAGCCCGAAACGTTTAGTTTCTCAGAACAAATTCGACAATTTTCAGAGCATTTCAGCTTTAAATACAACTCATATGAGTGTTTTGCTCATTCCTACTGAATTTAAGTTTTCGCGGTCCTGCTTGTTGATGTACTCCGCCCGTTGTATATTCGATGGCGAGGTGAATGTTGTTTGTTTCGTCTGGTGACTTGGCAGAATTTTGATTATTTTAAAACTGCTTAGATGGTCTGAAGAAGTAAATCTCGAGTATAATCCGCCACTTTTCTTTGTGCTAGAAGGGTTTTGGTCTTCGTGTAAAGATTGAAAGTCACACATGGAGTCTTCCACACAGTACACGCTCCATTGCTAGCCTTCGTTACGTCGTCTGCTGATAAACCAAGTTTTTGATGTAGAAATGACTCAAAACGTTCAACCGAGCCATTCCATTTAAACTGAATTTTAGCATTAACAAATACCGTAAATCCTCGAATTAGCACCCGGAGCGCTTATTTCAAATTAGGAGAAGACGGGGGGGGGGGGGGGCGCTTATTTAATTTTGATGTTCTTTCGTGACTTGGCGATATAAATCGAACAAAGTTAACTTTGTTTTGGAGCCAAGAAAACGGAATACAGTCGAACCACTCGTAACCAACTATCCAAAATGTCAAGCGTACGTGTCCTAGGTGGTCGGTTTCGGCAGAATGCCGCTTACGAGAGCTTAGACCATACTTGGTCAAAAGTTTGCCTCAGTAGCATATCTGGTAACTGTATAGACCACATGTTTTAAATGTTTTATTCATGTCATCAAAAACTCAATATCGAGAAAAAATCCTGTACTTCCCATTGAAAAAAAAAAGTCAGTCTCTTGTGCTACCTAGGAATTTGCGATAATGTCTTGTTACCAAATCTCCACTCTATTATCTGTCCAATGGTCGATTACGGGAGGCTAAAAAAGAAAAGAAAATTTCAAACTTTGAGCGTCAAAAGTTGTCGCGATCGCTTACGAGAGGTGGTCGCTTACAAGGGGTTCTAAATATAATGATTTGACTTCAAAACTTTTAGTATTTTAGAAAACTGGTCGCTTACGAGAGGCGGTCGCAACCGGAGATTCGAGTATATCTGATAAGTCACTTGATCATTTGATTCATGATTACTTTTCAGCTTCCTGTTAACTACAGAAGACACACTTCAAAGCAGTTACGTTTCCCTCCAAATAACATTTCTACAGATCTCTTGCACGCTACTCTTAGCTGGGTCGGCAAGGCGAGTGAGCCTTATTTTCATATTCTGCCGGAGGGTTTCTTTTTTTCCGGTTGCGTTAAATTCATAATTGGAGAACTAAACTCTCAAATGGGTCAAATGGAAATTGCCAATTGGTAAGATGAACTGGCGTAGTTCTTGAAGCGTTTTATGTTCCTCTCTTTTTGGCTGGGTGAGGTGCTCTGCTAGGTTTTCCTTTAGCTAGTAATGTTTCAATGCTTTTCGTCATCACTATACTCTTCCATTAGACGTAAACGCTAAAAAGAGCCACATATGGGAAAGGCTATATGATGTATACAGCAAGCGAGCAAAAAGCGTGTGTTGCTTGGATTTTCAACTGAAACACAGAATAACAAAACGCGAGCGAGAACGTTTTTCTCCGGCTTCATGTCGAAGCGTTTGCTTTAGACTAAGGTATTTATGATCTGAATTCTTCTTGAATTCAAATTTTGAGTTGGATCGCCGTTTTTCCGCAATATTTTCCATTTTATGTTGTACTTTTTTGGTCTGCGTATAGACAATACATAACTTCACGGCCTCTCGGAGCACAATGTACTCCAGTCTCTCCAACCCTCTGTGGTCTTGCAGTTGTTAATTTCTCTCCCTTCGACCAATAGCACGTGTTATTATTTCTACCGATAAATTAGGGGTTGACATCGTGTTTCCTTTGACTGGTTCTTCTAGCCAGGGAGGGGAGGTTGTTATGCCGAAACTGAGTTTGATGTGCTGGGAGCTGTTTGTCGCAATGTCCTTGGTTTCTAAGCACTCAAGTAAGCAGGTAACCAAATTACAGGTCATGTTATACAAAAACTACAAAACTCAAAACCACTTCCATCTCTCGACAGCTACTCGAATTCACTGTGGAAGATAAACTTAAGCGTAGCAGGTTAAGAACAATGAGAAATAACACAATACAGTGTATAAATGTTAGCTTGCTGATAATTGGTCCTGTATATTGTATTGTTAAAGCGACGTGTGTTCTGGTCTTCTTTTGTCATGTATAAGAACCTTCGTCTTCTAAAAAGTTATCGATTTCTGTCAAGGCTGAATTGCTGATTTAAGAATGAGTATCGTTTCATCTGATCAGTACCGTACGAGGAGCCGTGTCTGTTTCGGTTTCTCTGTCTTGTCTTCAGTGTTTCAATCAGACATTTCCCTTGTTTTCCTGCCAAAGAATAGAATCGCTTGAACAGTGACGTATGACGGTGCTAGTGCCCGTGCTTTAGTAAGGTATTCTTGGGACGCCCCTAAGTTGTGTGTATGAGATAAAGCGCTTTCGTTTGCAACGCCTTCGAATGAAGGATTAATAAAGCTAACCAGATCGTTTGATGCGAGGCTGCTTAATTTTACGTGACATGAGTTTACGTTCTTACTAATTGTCATGGAAGAGTATCTGTCTTCTCCTTATAGCAACAAGACAGAAAAAAGGTTGAACGTATCTAGATAATTGCTAGTAGGACGCAACGAAGAAACACTACATTGAAAACATTTGTGCCTTCCTCGATCTTTAATTAAAAATTCTTCACTGCTGATAAGTTGACCGGTACACAAGATCCTTGTCAGACCAAAAATCGCTTTTCTTTCCATCAATAGAATAACTACACGTCTCATGTATATAAGCATGAGGCACTGACGGCCAGAAAGCCCCGGTGCGGGGTGGGGGTAAGGGAGGGGGGGTGTTACGGGAGTCCCATACAAAAATGTCGGGGATGCTCGTCGAAAAATTTGAATAAAAGTTCTAGAGGAGAGCAATCTGGGTGTAACTCTAACTTTGTTTTCAATCCCGACAAAATACCAATTAAAACGAAAATCACAGCGTTAACGTCTTCAGGGTCTTCAAATGCACACTTAGACAGCTAAAACTAATGGGGCTTTTGTCCTGAACACCCTATAAGTGAGAACAGAATCATTGATTTACACCAGCTTCTTAGCGAGACCACGAGCATCAGTCCCCGACTATTTCATTTGGTCGCCTCCTCCCAAGTAGTGAGCTAAACTCCAGATTAAACAGTCCGGGAATAAGCAGTGGGCAGTCACTTTTCAAAAATTGACGGGCAAACCCCTCCTTCCCTCGCCCCCCTCTGACATTTTACTGTTGTAGTGCCTCTCGCCACACAGGAGTGTACCACCATGTTAGAAGAACCTAATGAAAGGTTACGAGGGAAGTAATCTGTGTTGGGCTAGCATCCAATCCGAGGGGAGCCGCAATGCTCTTGGCTGTTTTATACCACGCAAGCCAGGATAAGTTCCAGTTGTGTTGGCCAGTTTGGCTTAAGTGTGACATCACTCCATCGTTAACTAAAAATAGTTCACTATTTCAGTGAGGTCAGCTGTTACAAATCACAGTAGCTCTTAATTTAAACATGCCAGTGATTTTCACCGTTCAAAGAAAAATATCGATATCAAATTTCTCTTTACTGAGTGGCAATATTTTGAGAGAATTTGGGTTTTAGTCAAACGTTTGCAACTGTGATGATTGGGTCTTGTATTCCCGTAACGTGTCTTCTTGCATTTGCCATAAGATGGTAAGGAGAAATGAGGCTTTCATTACAGGCGCAGATGAAACGGAAAGATTATGGAGGAAGGATAAGATGCCATTGCCACATGAAAATTACAGTCCATAACGACATAAGTAGTTTTGATTATAACAGACTGCCAAGAAGCATTTTTCCTCTCGTGAGAGATCGACAAGTGGCGCGCGAGCTAGCTCACGAGGGACGTGTGGCTGGCAGATAATCACGAGTCTTCGCGAGTCCGTAGAGATTGTAAGTTCAAACCATTGCTTGGAGTTCTGCCTGACCAACACACCCTAAAAAAATGAGCTGTCCATCGTTTGCGCGTGAAAACAACAAATGAAGTCTATTCAGACAGAAAGGAATTGAACTACAGACACCAAAGCACTAATGTTTTGTTCTGCTCAATGTTTTAGTGACATCTGATCAAGGAGCCCCAAGGGTCACATTCTTTGGAATTAGTATGCGAGACAAAATGACAAGGGCTCTTAAAGCGACGTTCCATGATTGGTTTGAACAAGGGAAAAGATTAGCATAATAAACAATCACGATTCCAAGAAGAGCTAAAAAAAGAAAGTAACAAGACTTCATGGTTTCGAGTTGAGTTCCGCGAAAACCTTTGTTTCTGAACACGACATGGATATGAAAACGTTGCTCCATAATCTCTGTGAAGAAGTGTCTTGCTCGGTGTGTTCCGACATATTTACCGATCCAAAACATCTGCCATGCTTACACAGTTTCTGTCTGCATTGCTTGAAACAATGGCATAGGACGAGCAATGGCCGCGACACCATCAGATGCCCAAATTGTCAAGCCGTTAGCAGAGTACCTGAAAGTGGCGATCTGAAAGATCTTCCAACCAGTTTTTTTCTGAATGGCTTGATTGATGTAGTGGCAATCAAAGAGTGCAGAAGTAGTCAAGTAAGATGTGGAAACTGCGAGAAGAAAAGCTCTGAGACTTCTTACTGTTTCTAGTGTTGCATATTTTATTGTGAGGAGTGCGTAACAGGCCACAACATCATGCGAAACAATAAAGATCACCGTGTTCTGGCGCTGAAAGACTTTCAAGAGAAGGACTATGAGGATGTGCTCAAGCGACCTGTGTTCTGTGCAAAGCAACGGCACGAGAACGAAGAGCTGAAGTTCTTTTGTAAGAACTGTGAAATGACCGTTTGCCAATTTTGTGTTTTGATGGATCATCCTGGTCATGCTTTGGAGCACATAGAAGACGAAGCTGAAAGACAAAAGATTGAAATGAAATCAATGATTGAAACACAGAAGCGTAATTTACAAGCAAAGCTGATTGCTGTTAGTAAACTGAATGAAAACTACGCGAAGATTATACAACGAGGCGAAGAGGTGAAGAGAGACGTTCAGAGGACTGTTGACAATTTAATTGCTAATATTGAAGCGAAGAAGCAAACTATTTTTGCAGCGGTGGAGGACCAAACAGAGAAATCACTGGAAAGTCTAACAACGCAAAAGACCGAGATCGAGCATCAAATAGAGGTGATCAAATCAACGTTGGATAAAGCTGATAAAGTTTTGACACGAAGTGCAAACGCTGAAGTCGTTCAAGTGAAAAAGTCATTACAAACAATATTGGAAGGAGTTGATCAAACTACTAAGCCAACTGAGCGTGACCTGAAAGATCTTCCGACGTTGGATTTCGTGCCAAATCAAAAGATGTTGAAAACTGTCAACACCGAAGAAATCGGAACACTGAAAACACTGCAGCAAACTGAAGCTAGTCAATCTATCGCTGTGGGCAAAGGACTCGAAGAAGGAACTGTTGGAGTTGACGCACAGTTTGTTCTGACCACTAAAAACACAGAGGGAGAGCAGTGTTACAATAAACATGACCGTGTATCGGTAGAGATCAGGGACGAACAAGGACGAGAATGCGCGACGGAAGTGCGAATAAATGACAATAAGGATGGAAGCTACAAAATCAGCTATTCACCCAAAGATCAAGGCAAATACAAAGTGACAGTAAAGGTAAACGGCAAACACATTCTTGATAGTCCTTTTTCTATTGATGTGAAATCATTTCAGTTAAGACCTGCTTTTTCTTTTGGAAAACGAGGTTCGTCTGTTGGAATGGTTAATTATCCCTGGGGGGTGGCAGTGAATGCCAGGGACGAGATAGCTGTAACTAATTGGGGGAACCACAGAGTTCAAATCTTCAAGAGTGATGGAAAATACTTAAGATCTTTTGGTCGGGAAGGTAACAAAGCGGGCGAATTTAAGTATCCAGCAGGAATAACTTTTCATAGAAATGGAAATATTTTCGTAGCAGAGCAGGATAACCATAGGATCCAGATTTTCAGTGGGGAGGGTGAGTACGTGGGTATGTTTGGTGGGGAAGGAAGCCTTGATAGTCAGCTCTCTAATCCTTGTGGTTTATCTGTAGACAGTGATGGAAATATCGTTGTTGCTGATGCAGGTAACGAACTGATTAAGATCTTTTCTCCTGATGGCAAGTTTCTAATGAAGATAGGTGGGCAGGGTTCTTTTACTTTTCCTTTCCACTGTGTTCAATGTGATAGATATCTCATAGTGTCAGACTGCAGTGAACACTGTATAAAGGTTTTTAATTGTAATGGAGACTTTCAGTACAAGTTTGGAAAGGAGGGTGGAGGGGACGGGGAGTTTAATTATCCCTGTTGTTTGTCAGTAAACAAGTCAGGTCACCTGATGGTCTGTGATTCAGATAATAATAGAATACAAGTATTTGAACTCAGTGGAAAGTTTGTTGGCAAGTTTGGAAGAAGGGGCAGTAATTTAGGAGAATTCAATTCTCCATCGTCTCTAGCAGTTCTCAGTAATGGCCGAATTGTTGTGAGTGATGAGAATAACAATCGCATCCAGATACTGGAGTGAGCACTGTACTTTATAAAAAAAAGAGAAACTCTAGGACATTAATTCAAAATTCAAAATTCAAAATTTATTTTAGTTTGCAGTTTGTTTAATATGTGGAATTATTTTCTGTGATAAAACGTTAGAAATGCAGTGTCCACCCAATTGCTTGTGGTGTGGCTCTGTATCGGTTGAACTGTTCTATAATTGTTTTGGGGTTAGGTGGGACAGGTGGGTGGGTGACAAAAACAAATTTGTGTGGCTTGCAGTTGGATGGGAATAATACGTACATCTCTTAAGTTGTATTGTATGAATTATTTTGAAGGACAAGAAAAAACGTTTTTTTTTTGTTTACTTTACCAGTGGTTATATTATATAATAGAGTGACTAGCAAAATAAGAAAGTTATAAAACCACTTTATGGATTAATTGTTGTAATAAGAACCTCCACTATAGGAGAAAAGGCTGTTTAGGGGATTTGCCTTTTCTTAATTTAAAGAAGAAACATTTTGTTTCTCAAATTATTACTATACTCTTTGACATTTAATTGTCGTTATGATGTTTTTATAGCAAGTTTGTTTTAGGGATTAGCAGGTTATTGACAGTCAGGTATGTACTGGAAAATATGTAGTACAAAGAACATTGCTTCAATGAACTTACCAAGTTACTAATTGCCTTGAAGTTTGTATTTTCCTTATACTCAATAGCAGTATTTGTTAGCTGCAGTGCTACAGTTAAACCCCACTTTACGAATGACCGCTTAATACGGACACCTTGAGCCTTATGGAAATTGATTTTAGTTCCCAGCTCCAACATTTTCTGTTAGCTTGACCAGCTTAAGACAGACACCTGGATTATAGCAACACTTAGTGTGCTTCTGACGGTGTTTGAGAAAACGGGGTTCGACTGTATCTGTAGGTTAAAATATATGTTTTTAAACTTTGTATTTTTAGCTTTAGTTTATTGGAACTTTAAAGTTAACTGCTTTAATGATGAAAGGTTTTGTAGAAAGAGCTGTTTGCAGTGATTAAGAGCAGTAAATAGCTTGATATGAAATAATTGTAAAATCGTCATTTTCTTTGATAATGTAAATAAACAAAGTGTGAGTTCAAGAAAGTTGCTCTTTGCTTTGAGTTTACTTTTTAGTTTCTTATGTGAAAAAAGAAATTGCTAGAGATCGTAAAGAGAGGTTCATAAATTCTCCAGTACAATGGGCCGAATAAGCTTGTTTAATAAGGTTTTATCGTATTTAACTCTGTTCTTTTGTGACTACGTTATAAATTGAAAAAACTTGAGTTTGTTTTGGAGCCATGAAAACGAAATACATGATAAGTTACGTGGTTATTTGATACATGATTAAGTTTCAGCTTCCTGTTAACACGAGCCCAGGTCGAACCATATCTTTATCTCTTTGTTGCGTTCAGATACAGAAGATACACTTGAAAGGGGTTACGTTAACTTTTCCCTCCCTACAGAGCTCTTGCACACTACTCTTAGCTAGCGGGTCGGCTAGGCGACTAAGCGAGCACTATTTTCATATTCTGCAGGGTTTCTTTTTTCCTGGTAGCGCTAAATTCATACGTATAGAACTGAGCTCACAAAAGTGGCAATAGGTTAGATAAACAAGCGCCGTTCTTAAAGCGTTTTATGTTTCTTTCTCTGTAGCTGGGTATTGTGCTTCGCCAAGTTTTCTTTTTGGAAGCAATGCTACAATACAATATTGTGCCGGAATACAACGTCCGTAGATACTTTTTAGATAAAAGTTAGTTAATAGTTTTTAATATTCCATTGTATTAATTTTATTCATTAGAGTTTTTATTTTTTATTTTTTATTTTTTTTTTTTTGCTATTTCATTGTATTATTTTTATTTAGATTGTTTTATTTTTTACTTTTTTTTTTATATTCCATTGTATTATTTTTATTTAGATTTTTACAGTTGGTGTGATATCTCACGGTTTTTACCGACTTACTTAACTAAGTATAGATGTAGATGTAACATGCGTTCTCCAGCTTTCGGCTTGTCTGTTCTCTCTTCAGTGTTTCGATCAGAATGTACACAGTTAAACATTGCCCTTGTTTTCCCGCCGAAGAATAGAATCGCACGACAGCCCTGCTTTAGTAAGGTATTGTTGGGACCCCCCTAAATTTTGTGTACAGCGCACTCGTTAGTAAGGGCTTCAAATGAAGGATTAATAAAGCTAACCGGGTCGTTAGATGCGAGGCTGCTTAATTTTTCACGAAATAAGTTTACTTTCTTACTAAATATCCTGGGAGAGTGTTTGTCTTCTCCTCATAGCAACTAGACAGAAAGAAAACGGTTGAACGTATCTAGATAATTGCTAGAAGGGGGCATCGAGAAACACTCCATTGAAAACATTTGTTTCTTTCCAGGAGCCATAATCGGGGACGGAGACCGTAAGCGCGCGCCATTTCAAGTATTGAGGTTGTCCCCATGATATGGGACAATAATTCTATTTTTAGAACAAATTGCGCCATCACCTGCGGTACACGCGCGTACATGCTGCGAGGATTTTTGCGGATGTCGCGTGGGGAAAATGGCGTCCGAAATTCCCGAAATATTTCATGTTTTTGCCCCGCAACTCAACGCGTTTACATCTGTTGGAATTTTGCTTAAGTATTTTCGTCGTAAGCTGCTCCAGTTTGAGTGAAGTAAGACAGTGTCGAATTTAGGTATGTTCCGCTGTAAGCATATATATATCGCTGACCAAGTTGTGTTCCGACTGATGCTTCTTTTACATGAGCTGTACATTACTCCACTTTAAATTTCACATATGTTGAAGAGTAACAGCTTTTCCATTACACAGCAAAAAACTAGCTGGATATATTTAGATATAGCAGAGCTTCAGGACTTCATAGTTTCATAGCTCCTCTTGCCACACGCTTGCGAGGAATTTGTCAGTCTATCGCGACCGAAAAGTAAAACAAAATAATTGCTAGTTTGAGTTTCGCTTGAATTGTAAGCAACGCTTGATGTTTCATCGAGGCTTAATAACTGTACGTCCGTAGATACTGCTCAGTTTTATTCGTGTAAAAATCCAGTAAATTCTCTGTTGTCGATGAATGAGAGCGCCCGCCGATGCATGTTTTGTACAGTCAGTAAACATGACAAATTGTACTTCCGCCGCACTTTCGTGTGAAAGCGTACATCGAACTCAAACGATAGCTCTATAGTTTTTAAATACGTTTAAGATTGATAAATGTTTGAGAACATATTAAAAGCTAAGCTGAAAATATGTGTATAAAGCAGAAATAATCAGCAAAGTTACGATGACGCTTTCTTTAATCAACTTGGAATAACGATTTCGATTTTGTTGATCGAGTTATCAAAACTCCTTGTCTATTTTCATTTTCGCAGTGTAAAACTTCACTATGCTTATGTTGAAGAAACACACATGATGTTTTCTAGCCTTTTTTGCATTCGTGAAATTTGTTGCAGCATCTCAGCACAAAAGATAACGAAAGAAATCTTTGTCAAGATTTGTTGACAATTGAAAACAGGGACTCGGACTTGAAAGTGCACGAGCTGCACTATGCAAATGAGCTAATTGTACGCGTCAGACTTTCCTTTCAAAAACCATTGCAAACTCACCAAACAAGCAGAGACAATAAGAAACCATCAAAACGGGTTTTGGTTATGATTAAACATTGTCTGAGAAACTCACAAATTAACTCGATACCAGAGCAGATAGTTTTCTTGCTATATTCTTAAGCATACGCGTAAGCTTACAACTAGCGTGAGCAGATCTTATTATTCATTCCCAGCGCGAGATTGAAGTCTTGTTTTCGACCCTGAAAAACCCCCCTTTTCCGTTAGCTCAGAGCATAAAACTACATATAAGCTCCCTGGTTCGTATTCCCTGCCTTATTCCCTGCCATCGCTGTGAAAAATACGCAAGAGAATCTCTCAACTCTCACCATTTGATCACGCAACGTGACAACATCCACGCGAGAGCCCCTGACATGTGCGTGCATCCGCGCGGATATATGACGTCGCCCCCTCTGACATTTTACTGTTGTAGTGCCTCTCGCCACACAGGAGTGTACCATCATGTTAGAAGGACCTAATAAAAGGTTAAGAGGGAAGTAATCTGTGTTGGAGTAGCATCCAATCCGAGGGGAGCCACAATGCTCTTGGCTGTTTTATACCACGCAAGCCAGGATAATTTCCAGCAGTGTTGGTCAGTTTGGCTAAAGTGTGAGCAGTGAGGTCAGCTGTTACAAATCACAGCAGCTCTTAGTTCAAACTTGCCAGTGATTTTCACCGTCTAAAGAAAAAGATCCATATCAAATTTCTCCTTACTTAGTCACAATATTTTTGTAAATAATTTTGAGAGAATTTGGGTTTTAGTCAAACGTTTTCAACTATGATGGTTGCGTCTTGCATTTTCATAACGTGTCTTCTTACATTTGCCATAAGATGGTAAGGAGAAATGAGGCTTTCATCACAGGAGCAGGTGAAAGAGAAAGATTTTAGAGGATGGATAAGATGCCATTGCCATATGAAAATTACAGTCCACCACGTTGCTCGCAGATAATCGCGAGTCTTCGCGAGTCCGTAGAGATTGTAAGTTCAGACCATTGCTTGGAGTTTTGCCTGACCAACGCACCCCAACAAAATGAGCTGTCCATCTTTTGCGCGAGAACAAAGCAAATGAAGTCAACTCAGACAGAAAGGAATCGAAATACAGACTCCAAAACAGTAATGTTTTAGTGACATCTGATCAACGAGCCCTAATGGTCACATTAAGAATCAGTATCCAAAACAAAATGACAAAGGCTCTTAAAGCAACGTTCAATGATTGGTTTCAACAAGGGAAAAGATTAGCATAATTCGGTTTCAAGAAAGGAAACGATTAGCATAATAAACAGCCACGATTCAGAGAAGAGTGAAAAGAAAGTCACAAGACTTCATTGTTTCGAGTTGAGTTCCGTCGAAACCTTGCTTTACTCGCTTGTTTCTGAACACGACATGGATATCAAAACGTTGCTCCATAATCTCCGCGAAGAAGTGTCTTGCTCGGTGTGTTCCGACATATTTACCGATCCAAAACATCTGCCATGCTTACACAGTTTCTGTCTGCACTGCTTGAAACAATGGCCTAGGACGAGCCATGGCTGCGACACCATCAGATGCCCAAATTGTCAAGCCGTTAGCAGAGTACCTGAAAGTGGCGATCTGAAAGATCTTCCAACCAGTTTTTATCTCAATGGCTTGATTGATGTGTGGCAATAAGAGAGTGCAGAAGTAGTCAAGTAAGATGTGGGAACTGCGAGAAGAAAAGCTCTGAGACTTCTTATTGTTTCCAGTGTTGCATATTTCACTGTCAAGAGCGCGTCACTGCACACAACATCATGCGAAGCAATAAAGATCACCGTGTTCTGGCGCTGAAAGACTTTCAAGAGAAGGACTATGAGGATGTGCTCAAGCGACCTGTGTTCTGTACAAAGCAACGGCACGAGAAAGAAGAGTTAAAGTACTTTTGTAAGAACTGTGAAGCGGCCGTTTGCCAATCTTGTGTTTTGATGGATCATCCTGGTCATTCTTTGGAGCCATAGAAGACGAAGCTGAAAGACAAAAGATTGAAATGAAATCAATGATTGAAACACAGAAGCGTAATTTACAAGCAAAGCTGACTGCTGTTAGTAAACTTGATGAAGACTACGCGAAGATCATACAACGAGGCGAAGAGGTGAAGAGAGACGTTCAGAGGACTGTTGACAATTTAATTGCTAATATTGAAGCGAAGAAGCAAACTATTTTTGCAGCGGTGGAAGACCAAAAAGAGAAATCACTCAAAAGTCTAACAACGCAAAAGACTGAGATCGAGCATCAAATAGAGATGATCAAATCATCGTTGGATAAAGCTGATAAAGTTTTGACTCGAAGTGCAAACGCTGAAGTCGTTCAAGTGAAAAAGTCATTACAAACAATCTTGGAGGGAGTTGATCAAACTACTAAGCCAAGTGAACGTGACCTGAAAGATCTTCCCGCGTTGGTTTTCGTGCCAAATCAAAAGATGTTGAAAACTGTCAACACCGAAGAAATCGGAACACTGAAAATACTGCAGCAAACTGAAGCTAGTCAATCTGTCGCTGAGGGCAAAGGACTCCAAGAAGGAACTGTTGGAGTTGAAGCACAGTTTGTTCTGGCCACAAGAAACGTAGAGGGAGAGCAGTGTTACAATAAACATGACCGTGTATCGGCAGAGATCAGGGATGAACAAGAACGAGAATGCGCGACGGAAGTGCGAATAAATGACAATAACGATGGAAGCTACAAAATCTGCTATTCACCGAAAGATCAAGGCAAATACAAAGTGACAGTAAAGGTAAACGGCAAACAGGTTTTTAATAGTCCTTTTTCTATTGATGTGAAATTATTTCAGGCCAGACCTGTTTTTTCTTTTGGAAAACAAGGTTCCTCTGTTGGAATGTTTAACCATCCCAGGGGGGTGGCAGTGAATGCCAGGGACGAGATAGTTTTAACTGATTGCTGGAACCACAGAGTTCAAATCTTCACGAGTGATGGAAAGTACTTAAGATCTTTTGGTCGGGAAGGTAACAAAGCGGGCGAATTTAAGTATCCAACTGGAATAACTTGTCATACAAACAGAACTATTTTCGTAGCAGACAACATGTACAATAACTATAGGATCAAGATTTTCAGTGGGGAGGGTGAGTACGTGGGTATGTTTGGTATGGAAGGAAGCCTTGACAATCAGCTCTCTAATTTTTCTGGTTTATCTGTAGACAGTGATGGTAATATCATTGTTGCTGATGCAGGAAACAAATTGATTAAGATCTTTTCTCCTGATGGCAAGTTTTTAATGAAGATGGGTGGGCAGGGTTCTTTTATTTATCCTATCCACTGTGTTCAGTGTGACAGATATCTCATAGTGTCAGACTGTTTTGAACACTGTCTGAAAGTTTGCGACAGGAATGGAAACTTTCAGTACAAGTTTGGAAAGCAGGGTGGGGGAACGGGGAGTTTTTTTTTATCCCCATTGCTTGTCAGTGAGCAAGTGAGGACATCTGATGGTCTGTGATTCAGGTAATAATAGAACACAATTGTTTGAACTTAATGGAAAGTTTGTTGGCAAGTTTGGAACAAAGGGCTGTAATTCAGGAGAATTCAATTATCCACGGTCTGTAGCAAATCTCAGTAATGGCCGAATTGTTCTTTGTGACGAGTATAACCATCGCATCCAAATATTGGAGTGAACATTGTCATTTACAAACAAAACGAAAACCGGTAATTATCGGGTTATTTTTCAGGGATTCAAAATCCATTTTAGTTTTCAGTTAGTTGAATTTGTGGAATTCTTTTCTGTGGTAAAACGTTAGAGATGCAGTATTCACGTAATTGCTGGTGGTTTGGTTCTGTATCGGTTGAACTGTTCAATAATTGTTCTGGGAGTAGGGGGGACGGGTGGGTGGGTGGGTGACAAAAACAAATTTGTGTCTCTGGCATGTGGATGGGATAAATAGCCACATCTCTTGAGTTGTATTGTATGAATTATTTTGAAGGAAAAAAAAACATTTGTTTGTTTGCTGCACCAGTGGTTATATTGATTAATAGAGCGGTGACTAGCAATACTAAATAAGAAAGTAATAAAACCACTTAATGGATTAATTGCTGAAATAAGAACCTCAACTATAGAAGAAAAGGCTGTTTAGAGGATTTACGTTTTCTTAATTTAGAGAAGAAACGTATTGTTTCTAAAATGATTACTATACTCTTTGACATTTCATTATCTTTATGATGTTTTCATAGCAAGTTTGTTTTAGGGATTAGCAGGTTATTGACAGTCAGTTATGTACTGGAAAATATGTAGTACAATGAACATTGCTTCAATGAACTTACTTGACCAGCTTAAGATTATATCAACACTGGTGTCTGAGAAAACGGGGTTCGACTGTATCTGTAGGTTAATATATATGTTTTTAAAGTTTGTATTTCAAGCTTTATTTTATTGGACCTTTAAAGTTAGCTACTTTAATGATGAAACGTTTTGTAGAAAGAGCTGTTAGCAATGATGACTAGTAGTGAATAGCTTTTGATATGAAATAATTGTAAAATCTTCATTTACTTTGATAATGCAAATAAACAAAGTGTGAGTTAAGCAAAGTTGCTTTTTTCTTTGAGTTTACTTTTGAGTTTCTTACGTGAAAAAAAAAAAGAAAAAATGTTAGAGATCGAAAAGAGAGGTTCATAAATTCAGAATAAAAAGGTTGAGATTATTATTTGCCCAGTACGGGCCGAATAAGCTTGCTTAATAAGGTTTTATCCGTATCCAAGTCTGTTCTTTTGTGACTTGGCGTTATAAATCGAACAAAGCCGTGTCTTGAAAGTTCCAAGTTAAATTTGTGACAGTTTATCCTATTTTTAAGTTGCGTGATTCAGGGAATCTAAGAATAGAAATCGGAAGCACGAGCCTGACAGTCTCAATTATTGCAGTTGATGATTACCAGTTAATTAGTACCAGATGGTAAACGTGTTTCATCTTATCAACAAAACAAGCTTGCGAGTCAGGTAATATTCCGTCATCAATCAAACTGTTTTCTTTTTTAGGGGGGGGGGGAGGGGGGGTCAAAGGCTGGTAAAAGGTCCCGGTGAGAGCTACTGTTGCCACTAGGTAGCTCTTGTAAGTGCCGAGAAATGCCTACCGTCTCAAAAAGGCTCTGCCAGCAAGTCATATGTCACACCTCCACGTTTGGTGACCCTGGTAATACGATGTAGCTGAGTGACAATGGCGAAAGGCGAGCTTCCAGCGCCTTTAAATATCTGGTACCCGTGGCTAGGGGAAGGACACCCCGACAGAAAATCCCTGGTCCTCCAGGTTGGGGGTTGGGCATGGGGCCAATCAACCCATCCCGTAAAAGCAAGGTGATTACGGAAACCGGAAATTGATGTCAAGGCCACTCTTTTGAGTGTACCGATAACCACCAAGGAGCGAGATCAGCGGCCTGCTATCTTACGGGAGACGACTCCGTCATCCTGATGGACAGCAGTATGAAGAATGCAGGTGAAAGCCGAAAGGAAACTTGCATGCGGATAAGGGCGTTGACTCACCCTAAGAAGACAATGAGAGTGGGATGTTGGAACGTGCGTACCATGTACAGCACCGGAAAGACTGCTCAGGTTTGTAGAGAGATGGCAAAGTACAAGGTGGAGATCCTAGGGATCAGCGAGTGTCGATGGACAGGGTCTGGGCAGGTTAGGACACAAAGAGGAGTGAATATAATATTCGCTGCAGAAACGATAACCAACACCAAAGCGGTGTGGCCATTATGATGAGCAAGGAGGCATCTAGGGCTCTGGAGAGCTGGAACCCTGTGAGCGACAGAATAATAACAGCTAGGTTCAAATCCAAGCACATAAAAACAACCATTATTCAAGTCTATGCACCGACCAATGACGCTGACACCAATGAAAAAGACGGGTTCTATGAACTACTGCAACAGGTGTATGACAGGACACCTCGACATGACATCATAATAACTATGGGCGACTGGAATGCAAAGTTAGGGCACCAAATGGAGGGCGAAAACGGAGTGGTTGGTAAGCATTGTTTAGGAAGCGACAGATCTGATAATGGTGAAAGGTTCATAGAGTTCTGTGCGGCCAACAACATGGCCATCATAACGACCATGTTCCCCCACAAAGACATCCATAAGTACACCTGGACCTCTCCAGATGGAAGAACAAGGAATCAAATCGACCACATAGCTGGTAATGGAATATTTAAGAGATCGGTACAGGACGCCAGGGCTTTCAGGGGAGCCGACGTTGGAAGTGATTACAACCTGGTTGTTGGAAATATTCGATTGAAGCTAAGTGGGGTGGTTAGAAAGCAAGGCGAAACGACTGCACGGAAATATGAGCTGAGCAAGCTAAAGGTGCCTGAGATTAAACAAAGATTTGTCTTAGAGCTTAAGACCAGATTTAGCTGCTTGACAGAAACTGAGTCTGATGAAACAGGAAATGATGACACCCAGAATGCCGAAAGCGTCGAGGAGAAATGGTCGAACATCAAGAAGGCCTACTGCGAAACGGCAAAGTCAGTTCTTGGTCATAGACAAAGGAAGAGCAAGACTTCCATAAGTACAACAAGTTGGAGAAAAATTGACGAAAGAAGGAAATTGAAGAAGAAGATGGAAGAGACAAGATCAGAAAGGATAAGAGAAAGAAGGAGAATAGAATAGGCAGCAAAACGGAATAGATGTCAGCGACGAATGTATCACCCGACAGGAAATAAAGCAGGCTCTGAAGAACATGAAGAATGGCAAAGCAGCTGGAATGGATTCAATCACAACAGAGCTACTGAAGGCTGACATAGAGGCAACTGCGTGCCTGCTAGAAGACCTATTTCGCACGGTGTGGGAGACAGAGGAAATCCCGGAGGACTGGAATTGTGGTCTGATCGTTAAGCTTCCCAAGAAGGGGAACCTTACTGACTGTGGCAACTGGCGTGGAATAACGTTGTTATCAGTACCAGCGAAAGTTATGGGAAGAGTAATTATTACTAGACTGCATGATGCAGTGGATGGGATGCTAAGGGAAGAACAGGCAGGTTTCAGAACTGGGCGAAGCACGACTGAGCACATCTTTGTGCTGCGAAATGTCATCGAACAATCGCTGGAATGGAATGCAAGTCTGTATACTTGTTTTGTAGATTACGAGAAAGCATTTGATAGTGTCCACCGTAAAACACTGTGGAGGATAATGCAGTCTTATGGAATACCATCAAAATTCATAAGAATTGTCAAATTGTTTTACAGTAACACCAAGTGTGCAGCGATCGATGGAGCAGGCAAATCGGATTGGTTTACCGTGAAATCAGGAGTGAAACAAGGTTGTGTAATGTCAGGGTTTCTCTTCCTGCTGATAATAGATTGGATTATGTGTAGGACTACAGAGCAAGGTAATACAGGGATTCGATGGAAGATGATGAGACAGCTTGAAGACCTAGACTATGCCGATGACATTGCGCTCATTTCCAGCACATGGACGCAAGCACAAACGAAGTTAGAAAGACTGGGGAGCAACAGTGAAGGTACGGGTTTGAAGATAAACGTCAACAAAACGAAGATGCTCAGACTCAATGCTAGGAGACAAGATCCTATAAAGATAAACGGCACTGATGTAGAGGATACAGACAGCTTTGTCTATCTAGGGCCACTGTTAACAACTTGGGTGGTGCCGAACAGGACATTCGGAGTAGGTTATTTAAAGCTAGGAGTGTTTTTCATCGACTTTCAAAGGTGTGGAGAAAAGGTGAATTCCGCCGAGAAACTAAGATGAGGATCTTCAAGTCAAACATCATTGCTGTCCTGTTGTATGGATGCGAGACTTGGAGAATGACAAAAGCGGATGAAAAAAGGCTTGACACCTTTCTTCACAAATGCCTAAGGAGAATCTTGAAAGTCCATTGGCCCATGCGTGTGCCCTATGATGAAATTCGGAGAAGAGCGGGAATCGAAAAGATCAGTACACAAGTGCGACGCAGGCGATTTAAGTGGATAGGTCATGTTCTGCGTATGGCACCAAACCGAAACCCACACGTGGCATTATCCTGGGCACCAAGTGGAAAAAGTAGTAGAGGACGGCCAAGGGAAACATGGCGGAGAACTGTGGAGAAGGAACGCGCTGAGCTGGGACTTACATCGTGGGCCGCAGCAGCAGCTGTGGCCAAGAATAGGGACAGATGGCGAGAATTGATCTCCGGCCCTATCCCCCACTCGGGGGCAAGGAACTAAGCAATCAAACTGTTTAGAAGAGGTTGTAAGCCAATCAAATTAGGTTTCGCTAAGCTTTAAGGACCGCCGTGCGATGATGCATTTTTAGTATAAGTACACAGTCAAAGCGAGAGAGAAAAACAAACCTTGTGATCTTAAATGAACTTGTGAAGTTTGCGAAAAACGGCCTGTTGAGTCTTGGCATTCCCAACACTTGAGTTTGAAAAACGGAATACAGTCGAACCACTTGTAACCGACCGCCTAAAATGTCAAGCCCAGGTGGTCGCTTACGCGGAGAGCTTAGACCATACTTGGTCAAAAGTTTGCCTTAGTAGCATATTTGGTAACTGTTTAGACCCCATGTTTTAAATGTTTTATTCAGGTGAAAAGTCAATATCGAGAACAAATCCTGTACTTCCCATCGAGAAAATTCCGTGTCATGTGCTACCCAGGAATGCATGCGATGATGTTACAACACCTTGTTATCAAATCTCCACTCTATTATCTGTCCAGTGGTCGCTTACGGGAGGTTAAAGAGAAAAGAAAATTTCAAACTTTTCGTTCCAGAAGTTTTCGCGGTCGCTTACGAGAGGTGGTCGTTTACAAGAGGTCCTAAATATAATGAGTTGACTTGAAAACTTTTAGTATTTTAGAAAACTGGTCGCTTACGAGAGATGGTCGCAACCGGAGGTTCGAGTTTATCTGATAAGTCACTTGATCATTTGATTCATGATTACTTTTCAGCTTCCTGTTAACTACACAAGACACACTTCAAAGCAGTTACGTTTCCATCCAAATAAGATTTCTACAGATCTCTTGAACGCTACTCTTAGCTGGGTCTTCCAGGCGAGCGCGCCAAATTTTCATATTCTGCAGGGTTTCTGTTTTTCAGGTTGCGTTAAATTTATCTGTGGAGAACTAGACTCGCAAATGGGTCAAATGGAAATTACCAATTGGTCAGATGAACTGGCGTAGTTCTTGAAGCGTTTTATGTTCCTCTCTTTGTGGCTGGGTGAGGTGCTCTGCTAGCTTTTCTTTTAGCTGGTAATGTCATTGGTCGAGGACCATAGATGATGAGGGTCCGTGAGGGTATGAGGCCCTTTAAAATAACGTAACTCCCAACCCATGCTAAGGTAATAGGTCACTTTCGATATATTAAATTTCAGTTTGATAGTGAGGCCTAGAAAACACAAACAAAAGAAATGAATAAACATTGTCATTCAATTTCCTTTTTTGTGTCCTTTAAGCCTCACTGCCAAGCTGAATTTTAATCTAAGAAGTAGTTCCTCTCGAACTCATCAACTCAAATAGGGATGATGCTATTCGCATGGCAAGAGAAGCATTTCTGATCTTCAAGGGCAAAACCCCTGAACCTTCTGGATTAAACAGGCGTGACGAAATTTAATGTATTTATTTTTTTATGTATTCGCTTTAGTGCACGTTTCATTTTCCCCCATTTTTGTCAACCTATCATGTCACATATTTCCTTGAGGCGGGGGTAAACGTGAAAATAGACACTTTTTTTCAAACACTGAAGTGTTACTTCATAACCATGGTTCAGAACCATATGAACCTATATATCCGAAGAAAGCGTAGGAACTAAACTAATTTTTAATTACATGGAATCAAGTGATTTTAACGTCAAAACAAAGTACTAAGTTCACTCTGTTGGAGGAGCAAAGGAAATTTGGGAACCACTAAAAGTATGGACACAGTGCTGGTTCAAACTTCAACAAGATTTTATATGGGAGATACTGTATTTGTTAATAACTTGGCTAAAATTCAACTTATGGAGAAACTGTCAGCTCATTCTACTCAATTCAATGAGAGGAAACAGCCCTGAAAATTTCAGATTAATTGAACTTATACATCCTGATATCTCCTTTCTCAAAGGTATAAAATGTGTGTTTTCGGAAATTCACACATAAATTTCCAAGAGAGTTTCTTAACTCAGTCACACAGAAACAAGAGGATAATAGTCCATCATTTGACCAAATGCAACATTAAAATTTTGTAACCGTGTTATTTATATCTACTTAGCTTCAGTGTACCCCCTGAAGAAGGTTAGTCCTGCCTAACCGAAGTATTGGGCATTAAATTTACTCTTCTCAGCCGTCCGGTCAGACTTTCAATTAGCTTTATGCTATATTTTAAGGAATCCTGACAAATTGTCTCGAACTTTCAATAAAACAGAAATCTAAGAGTTCTGAAATGTTAATCAGAAAAACTGAAGCAAAATTCCCGACTAACTCATCGTCTTTAACAACTGATCTCAAGAGCTGTCACCCGTCAGAGTAAAAAAAAAACAAAAAAAAAAAAAAAACAAATCGACCACAGCTTTCCATGATCTAAACTGTTATATCTAAGCTTTCTCCAGGTTATACCTTCTGGGTCTTGCTCACTTGAGCAGAAAGCCCGTGAAAAGTGCAAAGATACACGACGAAAATTACGGTGGGACAAACTGTAAGCCAAAAGAGAGGGGATGAGGCTATCAGGGGAAGGAGTGGCTGAGGGAATGGGGGCGAGACAGTAAAAAAGCCAAGAGAATGGGACGAGACTATAAGGAGGAAGAGAGGGCGAGGGAATTGAGGCGACACAGAAAGGAAGCCAGGAGAATGGGGCGAGACTATAATCTGACGAGAGGGCGAGGGAATTGGGGCGAGACAAAAAGGAAGCAAAAAGTATGATGCGAGACTACAATGGGACGAAAGGGCGAGAGAATTGGGACGAGGAAAAAAGGAAGCCAATAGAATTAAGTAAGAAAAGAAGGGGGAGCAGAAGGTGGGAAGGGAAGTGGGACGAGACAAACAGTAAGCTAAGAGAATGGGACGAGACTACACCGGAGGAAGGGCGAGCGAACCTAGGGCGAGACAATTCGACTTGGCGAAGAGCTGGGGTGAGACAAGAAGAAACCCAGGGGAATTGGGTAGGTGCTGTTAAGAGAGGAGGGGGTGAGGGCAATACTGTACCAGTGAGACAAAAAAGAAACCAAGGGAGTAGGAGTTAAGCTAACAGAGGGAGGGGAAGGTGAGGGCTGTAAGAGTGAGACATTAAGAAAGCGGTGGGACTGGAAATGAAGCTAACTGAGAGAGAGGAACAGAGTAAATCGCGTATTAATCGCCTGAAAATGGACTTTTGCAAAGTCCTTTCTATATTAGTGTTTCTAGGGTTCTTTTCGTTGCCCACCGTCGCTGAAGTAGCTCGACTTTACAACTTCTTCCCTTAGTAGCAAGTCTCGTGACTCAGCGACTAAATATTAACGGTCGACTGGCTTGTGCACAGTTATCACAAGACTGCATTTTCGATTAAAAATTCAAACTGATCTAGATATTGATGTCCTTTACTGACTGAAGGTGGAGTTTTGTTTATCTTGATCATTAAAAACAACTCAAAAGCGCGTATGATACCAAACGAATGTATTAAAGGACTTTAACATTGAAATAATTACTGTTGAATTAGTAAACGACAAGGAAATGATCGAGTGCAGTAAACTAACTTCATTGTTAACCGTTGGCTGGATTTATACTAGAGACGAATCATCCGTTTGGGATGAACTTGGGCAAAGAAGGATAGCACTAGCTCATCCAATAATTCGTCTGTGTATAAATACGGGCAAACAGACGGACCATCCATCTAGACGGTTATCCACGAAAGTTCGTGGGTCAAGACGAACTATCACGATAATGCGTCTGGACGGATGATCCGTCTGTTTGCGCGTATTTATACACAGACGAATTATCGACGAACTATCGTTCTTTGCCCAAGTTCATCCCAGACGGATGATCCGTCTGTAGTATAAATCCGGCCATTGAATCAGTAATTTTGATTTGAACATAACTTGACGTTTAGAGTTGAGAAAACACATAGAAACGAAACCAACCTATTTCATTGGATATAAAGAGGAACTTTCATAGACATAATTGGCAGAAATGTCAGTAACGAACTGTTAAAAACAATGGACAATGGTAAATGACGAACTGGAAGGAACATGAACGTTGCGTCATAAAAATTTTGCAAACCGAACAATTTTTAGGGCAACATTTTCCTCCTTTTTTTTCAAAAATTATAACTGATTTTTCACTGCGTTATACTTAATGAATCTTTCCATGTTAACGTTGGCAATCGACCAAGAAGACATCCGGAAAGAGAAGGAAAAGTTGTTATGGCGCGTGGACTGTATTTGCTTTTCTAGGAATGAGAAATGAACCTGACAAAGATTTGGTTCGCGAACGACAAGTTTTAAAACCAACCAAAATGAAACAACCCAGAGGATCACTAATGAACCAATCGCTAGCAGTTCTTGTCAGGATATGACCCCAAGCCGATCGAACGTTTATTTTGCAGGTAAGAACATCTGCTTATACAACATTCACGAAGCGCCTGTTCATCGATGGAAACAAAAATTGAACCAGCAGGAAGAAGAATGAATTTAGATCGAACTCTAAAGTTGGCCCGCCTAAATTTCTCCAATCCAAACAGATTGTGTGTATGTTCTTGATATTCAGCAGCAAGTCAACCTACTGATGTGAGCGTTAGATAAAACATAGTAGAGCAATGAAATCTTCTGTTGAGTCCGTAAAATTTTAATATCAAACATATAGTTTTTTAAGTCAAACGTCTGCCGTCATGGTGTATTTTATATTTGTATATTGAAGTATAATTACTTATAACTTACTCATTACTGACGTATAATACTAACTCAAGCAACAGTGTTTTAGTTACTGAATACCATTTCTAAGTTCAAGTTTTGAAGACAAATTTTTTTTTAAATCGTCTAAACTCGAGGGCAATGATTTGCACTGTTTTTCGCCCCAGGAAAACAGAACATTGCACGTGGACCTTCGCTAACAAAGCAAAATGTCATCAAAAAATATCAAAAATAGACGGCATCATCCCATTGGAGCTTATAAAACTAAACATAATGTTTCAACGAATAACACTGCGCGTAAGAAGAAACCTTGAATTTTTAAATATTTTCTACATTGCGTCACAAACTTGTTCTAACGAGAACTTCTTTAAATAAAGAAGAGAGAAAGAGTTTTGCATTTAGCTCCACTTTTGGAGAGAGACATAGTTCAAGAAGCTGACGATGTAAGCTTTCATTCGGTTCTGGTTATCTTTTTCAGACCTTAATTTGCTCGTTTTGTTGTTAAACTTCACTTTATCTATTCTCTACATTTCAGTTTTTTGCTGTTTCTGCCCATACAACCAAGTGAAACGTTGTGTTACTTCAGAGGTAATTGATTTAGATATGTTTACATGCGTTTAATGTTCAAATGCTGCGATTTAAATGCCTCTTTAGTTTTAGTGAAGATAGGAATTGTTTAAAACTGTTCCGCTGGTCTAAAACCAATGGAAAGAAACTAAATAATTGGTCATTTGTTCACATTAAATAAATTCTTGTTATAAAGAATGAAATGTTTTCACGAACATGAAAACTAGATCACTTAAAATACAAGACTACATTATTTAATTCAAGATGGGAAACTGTCGAAAATGAACTGCTCAGTTGTTTGGTGCCCTGAGAATTAATTTACGCCCAAAATGTAGCTTTATTTTGAGTATTTTGAATAACAAACTGAATAAACTAAATTCGAAACTCGAAAAATAAAAGAACACAACCCTCTCGGCTTAGTTTTCCTTTCTTTACAAAACAGTAAAATCCACTGGGAATGATTTCTACAGAATGAGATCATGCAGTGGATAGATAATGGCTCCGTTTCCTGAGTCATGACATTCTTTAATTTTGTTATGCTTTTGCTCTTGATAGTTCTAGTTTTACAATCATTTCTCTTTGGTTATATCAAAAATCTTAAAAAAAATGCCCGAAGCATATTGTAAGGAATTGAACGAAGGCTGAACCTTGTTTTTTTAGCTGGGTCTTATTCTCAACTAGTTTTCAGGCCTAGTTTTTATAGACTGACCCCTTTTTTTTGAACAAAAGAGGCAGTGATATATTTTATTGCAAGGGACCTAAAGACCACGACTTTGTTTCGCGTATGATATTATCATGTCATCAGCAGTAAGGAAACTAAAGGTGAAAAAATACAACGGAAGGCTTCATTCTATTCAACAAATCCGTGTCTAAACAAAAAACAAAGCGTCCTGACTAATAGCATTATACGTGTCAGAATTTACCTTGTCTCAAAAAACTTGTTCTGACGAGTAACTCATTAAACAAACATAGAAAAACGAGTCTGCAGCTTAGTCTGAAATAAGACGATACAAGAAACTGCGGCAATGTAAGTTTTCATTTGAGTTCGACATATTTTTATTAATTGTTTCCTCATTTTTAAATTACATCTTACAAACTCTTTTCTTTTCGTTTCTTCCTTTTAGTCTTTGCTGTTACGCTTTGTTACTTCAGAGGTAAAAAGTTCAGTTTTTTCATTTGACTGAGTTCAGAGTTTAGTAGTTTGATCGCTAAAAATGCGTCTGCAGTTCAATTAATCAACGAAATACTTTTCTCAATTTTGAAAAACACTTAAGAACGGTAACTTAAATCCATTTTACAGTAAAAGTTCCTTGTGTGTAAATCACTTTTGGTGTATAGTTTAACAACTTAGGTTTTAACCATTTCAAGAACATTTAAGCGTACTGTATTTCTTTTCTGAGTCAAGCTAAGAACTTCTCGTTTCCATGAAGATACTATTTTTAAAATGAAAAGTTCCTCTTGTGTGTTAATGATTTGTCACCAACATAAGTTTCAATTGCTAAAGTCCAATTTTCGTCTAGCCATGGGAACCTGAGACATGAAACAATTAAGTCCAAAAGTTTTCTATCTATACTTATTAAATTAAGAGTTTCATTAAATTGAACGTCTGGCATTGAACGTAGTTTCGAAAATTTGTTTTTATTTTCAGTAGATTGTATCCAAAAACTGTGGCGAAATATTGCTGAATTCGTTAGGATAGAATTAATTTAAATAGAGAAAAATTAAGATGATAAGCGTGAACTTCCAGGAAAATCGAACGATAAATTCAGGATGTTAAAGGAAGGCCCAACAAAACTACGAGAATTCGAAATTTATGAAAACTTAAGATATTTGCAAGAACGTCGATAAAAAACGAAAAAGACTTTGTCCACACTAATTAACATTGTTGTTTTACAAGGAGTGTTTTTCCATCGAAGTATGTTTGAAAGTGGATTCCAACGAGTAAATTGTCTTTCCTTCCTTTTCTTGCTAATGCTAAATTTGCAAATTATCATACCACGTGCTTAACTACCTCAAAGGAAAGTAAATTTAAAATAAGAATCCATTTCATTGGTCGATTGAGAATAAATATAACCAATGAGACAGCACGTCTTTTTAATTATACTTCGAACGTGTATCAACCCGTTTATGATGATAACAAAGAAAAGAGTCCACGCCATTGGTCGATTTAAACTTTATCCAGCCAATAAGGCTGTTGGTCTTATTTTTGCATTTTACAAGTAAACATAGGCAAACATGTTTTCACGTGAAACTCGCTCACTGTATAGAGATAAAAAGTTCTGTTACATCGCTGATGCGTCATCATCCTTCAGTTGACAGCAACGGGAATAAGGTAGGAACTGTATCAAATATGCTTATTTAACTGTAAGAGGATTCCATTTAACAGGCAACAATGTTCAAAACGTGTTCTCAAACGTTTTACTGGAAACTCGTTTACTAGAGAGAGAACTAGAGAGAACGTTTTGTTACATTTTCGGAGTGTCATTTTCCTTTAAATGATACCATCTGGAACAACGTAGGAACGTTTAT
The DNA here is from genome assembly GCF_042242905.1 of Orbicella faveolata. Lineage (NCBI taxonomy): Eukaryota > Metazoa > Cnidaria > Anthozoa > Scleractinia > Merulinidae > Orbicella > Orbicella faveolata. The sequence goes on along the minus strand of NW_028301542.1, from coordinate 2,340,521 downwards.
TTATAAAAAAGCTTATTTAACTGTGCAAGTAAATTTTTTTATCAAGAGAAAATGATCTCGATCTTTCTCAGTTTATACATTAACTTGCAAAATGTCAAGCAAAAAATTGAGCTGAGAATTGTAACCTATCTTTTGATATCGCACTGGGCAAGAAATCATCAAAATTATCTCATCCTGCCGGTTTCTATCGTCAATATTTATTGCCTTGATGTTCATATTCCTTACAGATCACAAAATATCTAACGATGTCACAATCCCATACGAAAATTTCGCCGATCATCATGTTGTGTTTACTGATTTTAACTCTGAGCGCCTTGTGCTATGCAGCTAACAACAACAGCAGTGGTAAAACAACTCCAAACATGGTAAGTTCATTTGCGCCTTCTTCTCTATTTTTCCCCGTCAATAAATGTTTATGGCAGAATGCAAATAAGAACATGAAATTAGAGGAAAGTTTGATGAATTAAATCGCCCGACAACTACTATAGAATTGTCGGTTAAGTCAACATATCAATAGATCAGGATAAAATAAAAGCTTTGTTTCCTCTGCACATGTAGGGCACTCACCAGTTTCCACCTCATGGACCTTGTGGTTATGGTGCCTGTTTTTGCGCGCCGGGAATCCCAGGTATGTCGGGAAACCCTGGACCCTCAGGACCAGCAGGCATTGCTGGTTCACCCGGTCCACAAGGATCCACGGGACCACGTGGAGACAAAGGCGACGCAGGGAAACCAGGAAGTGAAGGCCTCCAGGGCCCCAAGGGACCACGAGGAACCAAAGGTGACGCAGGCAATAAAGGAAGTCAGGGCCCTCCAGGCCCGAAGGGCCTTCCAGGCACGTTGGGAAGTAACTGGAAACAATGCGTTTGGAAAAATATAAACGACGGCAAGGATACTGGATTGATCAAGGTAAATATTGCAGAAGAATAATCGGAATTTTACTCCTAGGCGTCTCATTAGACATGGTTAGTAGGTTAACCCAGTAGCTATCCAAAGCAAAAAAAAGACGTTGTTGCGACTTGATTAATCCTGCGACAAAACAAGAGAAACCAACGAATGGAATTTTAAAGCAATAACCTACGTAATCTGTAACATTGAAGTCTAAAATAGTAATGCCGTACAATTTGAGTGATCATCTAGTTTCTAGGCTCACATCTTTACATTTCTAGTTGACCTTGTTTTTTATTTTATTTCTGTAGGAATGCGTTTTCAAGAAAAAGTCAGACAACTCAGGCCTGAGGGTGTTTTGGAATGGCAATCTTCGCCTCTATAACTGCCATGGTTGCTGCAGACGATGGTACTTCACTTTCAACGGTACCGAGTGCTCTGCTCCAGCAGCGATTGATGGTGTGGTCTACATGGTACATGGAAATGGCGCCAAAAAGAACTTGCACCGTCCACGACAAATCGAAGGAGTATGTGAAAAAGTCCACAAGGGTGTTGTGCGCGTGGGATTCTGGGTCGGTAACTGTGCTGGTTACGGATCTGCTGACGCCTACACAGGATGGAATTCAGTGTCCCGGATCTATGTGGAAGAAGTACCACCCCCACAGGCCTGAAAAACCAGATTCTGAAGCTTTGTTCGTGGGAGGGTTAGAACGTAGATTGAGGCGCGTCAGAGTTAAGAGTAATAAGTGTGAAGTCTAAGAAACAGATTTAAAAAACAGTTTTGTGGTTGAAATTGATAAACGATCAAGTCAATCAAAGTTTTAATGAATTGTGATAATCTAAAGAGATAAGGGCATTTTTAAATACTAAGCAACCTTCTTGAGCCATGTAGAGCACAAAGCTTGTGTTTCAGTTTGTTGGTGAAGGGATATGGAAATAAACAAGAGGTAGTTGAATACCCAAGAGCCGAAGTTGCAGTCACCAGTTTTGTTTGTTTTGTTATTAAATTATCTACATTTTAAAGGAACAGAAAATATATCTCCTTTATAGCGGTGCTCAGTTACATTGACGAAAGAAGGAAAGTCGCTCAAATTAGGAACCTTAGCTTTCGTGTTTCATGATAAAAACCAAGAACCTATCTCTTAGCAAAAGAGCCCTAGTCAGCCACACCTTTGTTTTTTGTTGACTATTATATTTTATTCAGAGTATGTCGAAAAGAGGGAAATGACAAGGAAACTACTGAAGATAATTAAACATACTTTCAGGAACTCAACTTACTATAAAGCATTAAACCTTAAGAGCATTGTAACGGTTACAGTGCTTTTCGTCATCACTATACTCTCCCATTAGATGCATACGCTAAAGAGAGCCATATCAGTATGGGAAAGGCTAGATGATGTATACAGCAAGCGAGCAAGAAGCTTGTGGCGCTTGGATTTTCAGCCGAAGCACAAAATAACAAAAAGCGAGCTAGAACGCTTTCCCCGGCTTCAGGTTGAAACATTTGCTTTAGACTAAGGTATTTATGACATGTTGTTGAGAATTGTTCTTGAATTCAAATTTTGAGTTGGATCGCCGTTTTTCCGCAACATTCTCCATTTTATGTGCTACTTATGTGGTCTATGTATTCAATACATGGTACATGCACTCCAGTCTCTCCAACACTCTGTAGTCTTGCCGTTGTTACTTTCTCTCCTTTCTACCAATAGCATCTGTTATTTTTACCAGTAAAATAGGGGTTGACATCGTGTTTCCTTTGACTGGTTCTTCTAGCCAGGGAGGGGAGGTTGTTATACCAAAACTGAGTGGCAACTTAGCTTGTTGTGCTGGGAGTTGTTTGTCGCAATGTCCTTGGTGTCTAAGCACTCAAGTAAGCAGGTAATCAAATTACAGTTTACTACCGTACGAGGAGCCATGTCTGTTTCGGTTTTCTCTGTCTTCTATTTAGTGTTTCAATCAGAATGTATACAGGTAGACATTTCCCTTGTTTTCCCACCAAAGAATAGAATCGCTTGAACAGTGACGTATGACGGCGCTAGTGTCTCTGCTTTAGTAAGGTATTGTTGGGACGCCCCCTAAGTTGTGTTTATGAGATACAGCGCTCTCGTTTGAACGCCTTCGAATGAAGGATTAATAAAGCTAACCGGATCGTTTGATGCGAGGCTGTTTAATTTTTCGCGAAATAAGTTTACTTTTTTTCTAAATATCCTGGGAGAGTATTTGTCCTCTTATCATAGCAACAAGAGGGAAAAAGAAACGGTTGAACGTATCTAGATAATTGCTAGAAGGAGGCAGTGAGAAACACTCCATTGAAAACATTTGTTTCTTCCTCGATCTTTAACTGAAAAGTTCTTCACTGTTGATCAGTTGACCGGTACACAAGATCCTTGTCAGACCAAAAAACACTTTCATCCTACCAATAGAGTAACTACACGTCACATGTATATAACCACGAGCCACAGACGGCCAGATGTCCCCGGTGCAAAGGACCGGGGGGGGGGGTAGTTAGAGGAGTCCCAAACAAAAATGTCGAGGATGCTCGTCGGAAAATTTGAATTCAAGTCCTAGAGGAGACCCATCTGGGTGTAACTCTAGCTTTATTTTCAATCCCTACAAGATACCACTTAAAACGAAAATGACAGCGTTAACGTCATCAGCGTCTTCAAATGCACACTTTGACAGCTAAAAATAGTGGTGTCTTTGTCCTGAACACACTGTAAGTGAGACCAGAATCATGGATTTACAACTGGCCCTTAGCGAGACCACGAACATCCATCCCCGACTATTTCATTTGGGCAAGTCCCCCTCCCCTACCCCTCTTACATTTTACTGTTGTAGTTCCCCTCGTCACACAGGAGTGTATCACTATGCACCAAACTGTTAGAACAAACTAAGAAAATGTTAGGGGGGAAGTAGGCTGTGTCGAACTAGCATCCAATCCGGGAGGAGCCGCAATGCTATTGACTGCTTTATAACACGCAAGTCAGGATAAGTTCCAGCAGTGTTGGTCAGTTTGGCTAAAGTGTGACATCACTTCATTATTAACTAAAAATAGTTCACTATTTCAATGAAGTCAGCTGTTACAAATCACAACAGCTCTTAATTCAAACTAGACTACGAGTAGTCCCTCTTTCGCTTAGTCCGTCGTGTGTGACGCGAAAGAAAACCGCGAGAAAAAAATGGTCGCGCGATCGCGAAATCCTGGAGGCGAGGAGCGCACGAAAGGAGGGACTACCGCCTAAGCCCAAGAGTTTGAATTATGCGTTGCTCTCACAACGAAAAAATATGATTGGCTTATGTTAGGAGCGTTGACAACGTCTTGTCAACATTCGAGATACCTGAGACGTCTTGCAGGAATGTTTTGGAACCGGAGCAAATCGAAGCGGTACCAGAGCAAATCGAAACGTTGCAATCGAGCTCCGCAAGCCGTGATGTTCTTGCGAATCTGCCAACAGGCTTTGGAAAGATTTAAATTCATCTAGTGTTTGTTTGTTAAAGCTTTCTGCCTCCAACCCGACTGCGAGCGTGTTAGTGATTTCGCTGCTCAACAACATCGTCTAAGTCAGGGACTATAAATTCACTGAGCTTGGCCTTTTTCTGCCGTCCATTTGAAAGATTGAACCGGACTCTCACTTGAAACCGGACATTTACCTGAAATTTTCCGCTGCTATCGGGAAACATTTCACCGCAGTTGGATGATCTCCTATGTGTAATGTATAATGTATCATGTAAATTCTAGGTTGAAACTCTGTTGAAATTTTCGCAATAACTTTTAGACGCAGCGAAAATCGTTACAAAAGGCCTCTTTCGCCGTCATCTTTTTAAAACTTCTTTGGCAGTTTCGCTGAACGAACACTGACGGCATATGTTTTTGCCTGGCTACTTGAAGAGTAGAGTAGAGCAATTTTATTCAGATCTCCTGGGGCTGTTGATAACAGGCGATAATAAAAGGACGTCAAGATGAGAAATCCTACACCGAGAAATCACTCGGCCGTGAAAGGGCAAACTCTTGGGCTTAGGCGGTAGTCCCTCCTTTCGAGCGCTCCTAGGCCCCAGGATTTCGCGCGGCCATTTTTTTCTAGCGAATTTCTTTCGCGTCACGCACGACGGACTAAGCGACAGAGGGACTACTCGTAGTCTAAATTCAAACTGGCCAGTGATTTTCACCGTTCAAAGAAAAAAATCGATATCAAATTCCTTCTTAATGAGTCACAATATTTCATTAAGTACTTTTGAGATAGTTTGGGTTTTAGTCAAACGTTTTCAACTGTAATGATTGGGTCTTGTATTCCCATTACGTGTCTTCTTACATTTGCCATAAGATGGTAAGGAGAAATGAGGCTTTCATCACAGGCGCAGATAAAAAGGAAAGATTTTAGAGGATGGATAAGATGTCATTGCCATGTAAAAATTACAGTCCATAATGACATAAGTAGTTTTGATCATAACAGACTGCCAAGAAGCATTTTTCCTGCCGTGGGAGATCGACACGTGGCGCGCGAACTGGCTCACGAGGGACGCGCGACTCGCAGATAATCGCGAGTCTTCGCGAGTCCGTAAGTTGAAACCATTGCTTGAAGTTCTGACCAACACACCCTAACAAAATGAGCTGTCCATCGTTTGCGCGTGAACAAAACAAATGAAGTCTATTCAGAGAGAAAGGAATTGATATACAAACTCCAAAGCAGAAGTCTTTATTTCTGATCAATGTTTTACCGACATCTGATCAACGAGCTTAAGGCGGAGTGCCTCAGGGTCACCTTCTTAGGAATCAGTATGCAAGACAAAATGACAAAGGCTCTTAAAGAAACGTTCCATGATTGGTTTGAACAAGCGAAAAGATTAGCATAATAAACAGCCACGATTCCAAGAAGAGCTAAAAAAAGACAGTAACAAGACTTCATTGTTTCGAGTTGAGTTCCGCGGAAACCTTGCTTTACTCGCTTGTTTCTGAACACGACATGGATATCAAAACGTTGCTCCGTAATCTTCGTGAAGAAGTGTCTTGCTCGGTGTGTTCCGACATATTTACCGATCCAAAAAATTTGCCATGCTTACACAGTTTCTGTCTGCACTGCTCGAAACAACGGCATAGCACGAGCCATGGCCGCGACACCATCAGATGCCCGAATTGTCAAGCCGTTAGCAGAGTACCTGAAAGTGGCGATCTGAAAGATCTTCCAAACAGTCTTTATCTGAATGGCTTGATTGATGTGCTGGCAATCAAAGAGTGCAGAAGTAGTCAAGTAAGATGTGGGAACTGCGAGAAGAAAAGCTTCGAGACTTCTTATTTCACTGTCAAGAGTGCGTAACTGCACACAACATCATGCGAAGCAATAAAGATCACCGTGTTCTGGCGCTGAAAGACTCTCAAGACAAGGACTATGAGGATGTGCTAAAGCGACCTGTGTTCTGTACAAAGCAACGGCACGAGAACGAAGAGCTAAAGTACTTTTGTAAGAACTGTGAAATGGCAGTTTGCCAATCTTGTGTTTTGATAGATCATCCTGGTCATGCTTTGGAGCACATAGAAGACGAAGCTCAAAGACGGAAGATTGAAATCAAATCAATGATTGAAACACAGAAGCGTAATTTACAAGCAAAGCTGACTGCTGTTGGTAAACTTGATGAAGACTATGCGAAGATCATATAACGAGGCTAAGAGGTAAAGAGGGACGTGTAGAGAACTGGAACTAGTTATTATAGAACGATAGGGGACTGGCACTAGAAAAAGAAGAATGTAATCCAAGATAGCGTGAAACGCTACGAGTGCGTATTAAAAAGTTAGATGCTCTGTTGTAATTTGTCGTTTGTTGGGCGTGTGGACTAACAAAATTGGCGACCCTGCCAGGACCTAAAACTCAAGGACAATGAAGGACAGTAGGAACCGCTCGTTTCGAACGATTTTGGTATGTTTTTGAGCTTATCTGTGTTTTCTTGGCGACCACGTGCTTTGTAAGTTGCCCGCCATATTTGTCAACCCGTGTGGAGAAGAGCGAAGGACACACTATGGCCGAAGACCTTCAACTTGAAATACAGTCTAACATTTATGCCGCGGATTGGAGTTCACTCGAGCGAATTGCAGAGTTCTTAAAAGTCGGAATTGAAGGGAAAAGCAAACTATTCGTGGCGAAACTTATCGTTCAGCAACTCGAGGAAGGAATTGGCAAGTTAAAAGAAGCCGAAGTTGTTCCTTACCTTGAAGGTGTGAAAAAGTTGTTGACAGAAAAACCATCTTCTGGCATCAAGGAAGAAGGTAAGAGTGGAAAAATTGTTCAAAGTGATTCCAAACCTCCCACTGTAGCGAAGGAAGACTCGGTCCAAAAACTCTTGGCAACCAGCGCTTTACGTAGACAATTTAAGATCAGTGGTCAAATCGGGGAGCCTGAGCAGAAAGATAAAATTAGCTTCTCCTCACTGGCGCGTCAAATTCAAACGGGGTTGGCCCAGGGTTATGCTGAAAATGAAATTGTTGATGGTGTTATTCGTTCGATCACACCTGGTATGGTGCTTAGAAGTTACCTGGAAACTTACAAAGACCTAACATTGGATCGGTTAAAGAAAATTCTCCGTAGCCACTATGGTGCGAAGAATACATCAGAACTCTATCAAACACTAGCATCATTATGTCAGAGCCCAAAAGAATCACCTCAGGTGTTTTTGATGAATGCCCTAGATCTGAGGCAGCAGATTCTGTTTGCATGTACTGAAGAAGATGATGACACATCCCTACATTATGACTCTGGGCACGTACAGCGTCTGTGTCTTCGAACAGTAGAAACTGGTTTGCAGGATGAAAGTATTCGTGCTAAGATTCACCCATTCCTGAAGGACCCCAATGTATCAGATGAAGTGTTAATGCAACAGATGAGTATGGCAGCCTCAGCAGAAAAGGAGAGGGACGAAAAGCTAAGGAACAATAGCAAGACCAAACCACCAGCGTTATCAATATCTGCAGTATCTTCTGATGACTCACCTAACGGAAAGGAAGAAAACAAGAAAAACACCCCTCAGAATGATCTTCTAACAGCTATCAGTGCAATCAGGTCAGAAGTTGAGGCATTGAAAAGTGAGGTCAGAAAGAAGAGCACCGACCAAAGTGTACCCCATGGGAAGTGGCCGGAGAGAAGAAGACCACCTTTGTGTTCAAGCTGCCTTGAAAACAAGAAGGAGTATTGCAATCACTGTTTTAAGTGTGGGAGCGACTCTCATTTTGCAACAGGGTGTAGGAAGCAGTTAAACAGGAATCGACTCCTTCCGCGAGACGGGAAACAGTCGTAAATCCACCCAAGTCTCACCAATGTAACAACTGCTGTAAAACTGGAGTTGAGCATGGACAGCTTAAGAGATGTAGTCAGTGTCGAAGTGTATGGTATTGTTCCGCAGAATGTCAGAAAGGACACTGGTCTGAACACAAGGTGTTGTGCCAAGCAATAAGTCATCTCTCTGAGGCAAGTACGAGTAAGTCTAAAGATTTTGTAGACCCAGCCTGTGTTAGCCATTTAACTCCAAGTGAACATGCCAAAGTTATTGGCCTTGTTGGTAAGAAGTGTACGGTAAAGTGCTTCCTCAATGACTGTGAATGTGACTTGCTATGGGACACTGGTGCCCAGGTATCCATAATATCAGTCGAATTGCTTCAGCAACACCTAGGACAAGTAGCTATTAGACAGTTGTCAGAGCTCCTGGATGCGAATCTAAATTTAACAGCAGTAAATGGGACTAAGGTACCCTACGTTGGGTGGGTGGAAGTCAGAGTGAAGTTAACCTCTCTCAGCAGTGATAGTAGTCAAGAAGAAATGTTAGTGCCTTTCCTTGTAACATCAGAAATGTTAGACTGTCCTATTCTGGGATACAATGTCATTGAACAGCTGGTAAGCCAGGACCAGAATCCCAGGCCAATTATTTACAAGAGTTTCCCTGGAAAAGATAAGGCAAAATTAGATGCCTTGGTAAACTTCATTCAGAGTTCAAGTTCAGATGCCATTTGTAAACTGAGAACTGGAAGAAAAAATGTGGTCATACCTAAGGATAGCACAGTTGCTGTCAGTTGTCGTGCAAATGCAGGACCTGTGTACAAGCAAACACCAGTGTTGTTTGAGCCAGACAAACTAGTACAGTTATTGCCAGAGGGCTTGGAAGTTAATGAGACTTTGTTGAACATCAAACCAGGAAAATCATCCCGTGTACAAGTTGCTGTGTACAATGGTACAGATCATGTCATCACGCTTAAGAGCCGCACCTCGTTAGGAGTTCTTCAGACAGTGAAATCGGTGACTGCGGCAGACGTGAGGCCGAGTGAATGCAGTATCCGGACCGACCAACAACATCTAAGGGAGCACGAGCCTCAAGGGCCGACAAGACCAACTCCTTCTGGGCAACAAGATGGAGAAAGCAAAAACCATCTCCCGGCAGTTAACCTTAGTGGCTTAAACCAAGATCAGCGAATTGTAGCTGAGAAAATGCTGAGGGAAGAGTATGAGTCATTCTCATCCAGTGAAGAAGATATTGGTTGCATCCCTGATCTGGAAATGGAGATTAACTTGAAGGATAGCCAGCCAGTGCAGAAGAAGTACACGTCAATCCCTCGACCGTTGTACCCAGAGGTGAAACAGTACATTGAAGACCTTCTGAACCAGAATTTCATCACTGAATCTAAGTCTCCATATTCCTCTCCAGTTGTCTGTGTCCGAAAGAAAGATGGGTCTCTGAGACTATGCATCGACTACCGAGAACTTAACCGCAGGACTATTGCTGACAGACATCCTATCCCTAGAGTCCAAGAAACCCTGTATAGTCTTGATGGAAATAGTTGGTTCAGTGTTCTCGATCAGGGTAAGGCATACCACCAGAGGTTTGTGAGCAAGGAGAGCAGAGCAGCCACAGCATTCATTACACCATGGGGGCTGTACGAATTGATAAGGATCCCATTTGGATTGATGAATGCGCCTGCCAATTTCCAGTGGTGTATGGAACGGTGCTTGGGTGAACTGAGGGACAAAGTGGCCATACCATAGCTTGATGACATCATAGTATTTAGCAGGACATGTGAAGAACATGTTGAGCACCTGAGAACCGTGTTAAGAAAGTTGCGTGAACATGGAGTGAAGTTGAAGCCGCGTAAATGTAGTTTGTTTGAACGTGAGGTCCAGTTTCTAGGAAGAGTTGTGTCAGGTGATGGTTACCGGATGGACCCAGGGTGTGTTAAGGCTATCGAGAAGTTAAAGGAAGTGTCACCTAGAACTGTTGGTGAAGTCAGACAGCTTGCCGGAATATTAAGTTACTATCGAAGGTACATTAAGAACTTTGCCAGAATTGCAAAACCAATTTATGATCTCTTAACTAGCACTGGGTAGGATGGTCAACCACCCTCAAAGACACCAACCTGTTGGGGTAGGGAACAGCAACTCGCCCTTCAAGAGTTAGTGAGACACCTCAGTCATTCACCTGTTATGGCTTACCCAGATTTCTCAAAACCATTCACTCTACAAACTGATGCAAGTAAAGACGGTCTTGGGGCAGTGTTGTACCAAAACCATGATGGGGTCACGAGCACTGTCACCAGCTGAAAAGAAGTACCACCTTCATGCAGGCAAGCTTGAGTTTCTGGCTCTAAACTGGGCAGTGGCTGACCATTTCCGTGATTACCTTTATTACTCTCCAAAGTTTACTGTTTTCACGGATAACAACCCCTTTACATACATTCTAACATCAGCAAAGCTCAATGCCACAGGTTTGCGGTGGATTAATGAATTGGCCGATTTCCTCTTTGAAATCAAGTATCGACCAGGAAAAGCCAATGCGGATGCTGACACCCTGTCCCGAATGCCAGTCAGCTTTGAGAACTATATGGAAAGTTGTTCAGAAGTAGCTAGTCAAGATGTTCTGGATGCTGTCACTTCCTCAATCCATGACACTAACACTGTTCAGACCGCTTGGTTGTCATCACTTACAGCAGTGCCTGATATCTTAAAGGAAGAGTGTGTTAACATTCCAACTATGCTACCTAGTGAACTTATCGCAGCTCAACAAGAAGATCCCACAATCGGTCGTGTTTTGCACTTTATGCAAGTCGGAAGCCGTCCGACCTATCAGGAGAGACAGGAAGAGTCAGCTATTGTACGACAGCTCTTACATGAATGGAACAAACTGCTCATTGCTGAAGATGGAATTCTTTGCCACAAATCTGGATCTAGAGACCGAATGGTCTTACCCAAGAAATACCACAGAAGGGTGTATGAAGAACTACACGAAAACATGGGGCACCTGGGTGCAGACAGAGTAGTGGAACTAGCTAGAGAACGTTTCTATTGGCCGTTTATGAGGGCAGACATTACCCATTATGTCACGAAAGTGCGCCATTGCCTAAAGCAACGAAAACCTGCGACTCACGTTAATGCACCACTTCAACCTATTGTTTCTACAGCACCTTTCCAACTTGTTTCCATGGATTTTGTTCATCTCGAACCAAGCTCGGGCGGAAACCAGTACATATTGGTGATCATGGATCACTACACCAGATTTGCTCAAGCGTATGCTACCCGTGATAAGTCTGCGAAGACTGCTGCTGATAAATTATATAATGACTTTATCATGAGATTTGGATTCCCAGAAACCATCCATCATGACCAGGGTGGAGAGTTCGAAAACAAGCTCTTCTACAACCTTGAGAAACTCAGTGGGATTAAACATTCACGGACAACACCGTATCACCCGCAGGGTAATGGGCAGGTCGAAAGGTTCAACCGGACGCTTTTATCCATGCTGAGAGCCTTACCGGAGAAACAGAAATCCCGCTGGCGTGACCATCTCAATAAGGTAGTTCATGCATACAACTGTACCCGGCATGACTCTACTGGATTTTCACCTTTCTATCTACTGTTTGGTAGAAACCCGAGACTACCTATTGACTTAATGTTTGGCTTGAAACCTCCAGAGGGATTTTCTACATATCCTGAATATGTCAGAAATTGGCGACGAGCAATGAAAGAAGCTTATGATTTGGCCTCTGCCCATGCAAAGAAAAGTGCAGACGTGGGGAAACAACGGTATGACAAGAAAGTCAGACACACTGCGCTGTGTGAAGGAGATCGTGTTCTTGTACGAAACATGACTGAGCGTGGTGGCCCGGGAAAGTTACGACCTTACTGGGAGCAAGAAATCTATCTGGTAACTCAGAAGTGGAAGGATATGCCAGTTTATGAAGTAAAGCCAGAGAGTGGAAATGGAAAGTCAAAAGTTCTCCATCGCAACATGCTATTACCATGTTCTTACTTGCCAGTTGAGACCCCACTTAAGTCATCAAAGAGTCGCCGTACAGTATCTAGGAGGGCCAACAGACAGCAGGCTTCACAAGAGGAGACAACCGGAACTACTGATGAGGACATTCTTAGCCTCACACCTGATAAGCTCCAAGAACTTTACCAGTCTACAAGAAATCAATGTGAGGATCATTGTGGCATTGTTCCAGAGTCACATGTAGTTGAAGAGGACATTGACCCTTGTCAAGTTGATAGCCCAGACTAAGAGGGAGAAGAAGAAGACCCAGAGCAACCAGTTGGTACAGTAGATGATGAGGCTGCAGATAGCTTACCCCTTAGACAGTCACAACGTATGAGCAGACCACCTCTTAGGATGACCCTCCTTTCAAACCAGTTCTACAGCAGGAGATCAAGGCGTCAGAGTATCGTACCCACAGCAGTTGTGGCAACCTGCCACAGTATCATGGATGCTACAACCTGTTCTGCAGCCCTATAGCTATTTTGCACCTTTTCCAGTATCATCACAGCCGATGTACCCTGTGCATATGTGGTGTTATTAGCAGACCCTTAGAAATTAACGTGAGAAGAAAGGAACTGATTTGCACCTATTGAGGCTACGTTCATCCTGGATAAGACTGTTAAATGTTTCCTTTTGGTATTGTATAATTTCGTACAATGTTTTGTTTGTGTGTAGAGGTTCAATCTCCTTTCATTAAGAGAATTTTTTTTTTCTCTATCTCGGAATATTCTTTGTACAAGGAAGTCAAATCGTGTTAGAGATAAAGGCGTTAGGCATTGGAAAGTAATATTGCCCCAAAGATAGAACAGTGACACCTGAGTGCAACCTACGCTGTTTTTCTGGCCTGATCAACCAGAATACTTTTGTTCACCCCAGGATGAGATACAAGTGTACAAAGAACTGTTATATGAGATAACCTAGAAGAGACTATTGTCTATTCGTTCATGTTGAGGACAACATCTTTTTCCAGAGAGGGCAAAATGTAGAGAACTGGAACTAGTTATTATAGAACGATAGGGGACTGGCACTAGAAAAAGAAGAATGTAATCCAAGATGGCGAGAAACGCTACGAGTGCGTATTAAAAAGTTAGATGCTCTGTTGTAATTTGTCGTTGTTGGGCGTGTGGACTAACAGACGTTCAGAGGACTGTTGGCAATTTAATTGCCAATATTGAAGCGAAGAAGCAAACTATTTTTGCAGCAGTGGAAGACCAAACAAAGAAATCACTCGAAAGTCTAACAACGCAAAAGACCGAGATTGAGCATCAAATAGAGGTGATCAAATCATCGTTGGATAAAGCTGAGAAAGTTTTGACACGAAGTGCAAACGCTGAAGTCGCTCAAGTGAAAAAGTCATTACAAACAATCTTGGAGGGAGTTGATCAAACTACTAAGCCAACTGAGCGTGACCTGAAAGATCTTCCGACGTTGGATTTCGTGCCAAATCCAAAGGTGTTGAAAACTGTCAACACCGAAGAAATTGGAACACTGAAAATACTGCAGCAAACTGAAGCTAGTCAGTCTGTCGCTGAGGGCAAAGGACTTGAAGAAGGAACTGTTGGAGTTGAAGCACAGTTTGTTCTGACCACAAGAAACGCAGAGGGAGAGCAGTGTTACAATAAACATGACCGTGTAACGGTAGAGATCTGGGACGAAGAAGGACGAGAATGCGCAACGGAAGTGCGAATAAATGACAACAAGAAGATCTGTTAGATCTTATAACCGCGCTTTTAAAATTTAAGTGTTTGCTTAGCACTACAGTCAAAACGCACTGCACATTCCAAAGCAGTTCTTGATGATTCTTTTGTTACTGTAGACATCACATGACTTGATCAACAGACTCTATCACTGCATTGTCAGTCGTAGCCGTTGTGAAATCTCCGATGAAGTAATGATCTTAATCTGGAACTTTCTTTGGGATATGTATGGACATGAACGATATAAACGATACGATAATAACACTATTAACAACAGCTTTCTTTCTTAAAAGTCACGATTAAATTTAATTGGTGTTTTCCACTAGTAAAGGGCTAGCAAAGTAGTCACACGAGTCACATAATTCAAGACTTCCGTTATCCTTGGCTATCTTTAGTACGGTGGTTATTTCCCTACCAATGACGTAATCGTTGCATGTTCTGCCATGGTCTTTGCTTGGCTTGCAAATATTTAATTGTCCTTCCGATCTATGAGCTCGCTGCGATGAAACAGCCAAAGAATTTACTTCATTTGCCTAATCCACAAGAAATACTAGCAAAACTACAAATAAATTAATGACCGTCGCTTCTGCCGAAATAACCTTGCAAAGTAAACGCGATCTTATTTGTCACCTACGGAAAGTGAAAGCTGCAACGTCAACGCATTCGATGGCTGACGTAATACTTTTTTTAGCGTGGTTATTATTTTTTTAATCCAACGCTTCGATAAAACCAAAAGAAAATATATTTTACCCACATCAAAGAAAACAATATCCGTAAAATTGTCCGTGTATTAATGTTTAAGAGCTTTTGGCGAACAAACCACACGTTGCGAGACTCGAAATTTGTCCGAGCGGAGGTCTGCGTCTGGTCACCGACAAAAAAAAAAAACAGAAGATCTGTTAGGTCTTATAACTGCGCTTTTAAAATTTAACTGTTTGCTTACCACTACAGTCGCAACGCAGTGCACATTCCAAAGCAGTCCTTGATGATTCTTTTGTTACTGTAGACATCACATCACTTGATCAACACAAACTCTATTATTGCACCATCAGTCGTAGCCATTGTGAAATCTCCGATGACGTAATGATCTTAATCTGGAACTTTCTTCGGGATGTGTATGGGCATGAACGATATGAACGATACGATAATAACACTATTAACAACAGCTTTCTTTCTTAAAAGTCATGATTAAATTTAATTAGTGTTTCCCACGAGTAAAGGGCTAGCAAAGTAGTCACACGAGTCACATAATTCAAGACTTCCATTATCCACGGCTACCTTTACGGTGGTTATTTCCCTACCAGTGACGTAATCCTTATATGTTGTGACATGTTCTTTGCTTGGCTTGCAAATATTTAATTTTCCTCCTGATCACCGAACTCGCTGCGATGAAACAGCCAAAGAATTTGCTTCATTTGCCTAAAACCACAAGAAATACTCGGAAAATTGCAACTAAATTGATGACCGTCGCTTCTGCCGAAATAAACTTGCAATATAAACACGATCTTATTCGTCAGGTAGCGAAAGTGAAAGCTGCAACATCAGCGCATTCCATGGCTGACGTAACGCCTTTTTTTAGCGTATTTATTATTTCCCTTCGAATCCAACGCTTCGATAAAACCAAAAGAAAATATATTTTAACCAAAGTAAAGAAAACAATATCCGTAACATTGTCCTTGTATTAATGTTTCAACAGCTTTTGGCGAGTAAACATCACAGGTTGCGTCATTCAAAATTTGGCCGAGTGGAAGTTTGGGTCTGGTCACCGACAAAACTAAAAAAAAAACAAATATAAAAAAAAAAATAAAATAAACCACGGGCAAACCATGAACCGCGCTCGGCCCATGGCCGCGCGGTTAAAAAAATAAACCACGGGTAGAACATGAACCGCGCTCGGCCCATGGCCGCGCGGTTAAAAAAAATAAAGCTCGGGTAGAACATGAACTGCGCTCGGCCCATGGCCGCGCGGTTAATAAGGAAGGAAGCTACAAAATCACCTATTCACCCAAAGATCAAGGCAGATACAGAGTGACCGTGAAGGTAAACGGGAAACACGTTCTTGATAGTCCTTTTTCTATTGATGTGAAATTATCTCATTCAAGACTTGCTTTTTCTTTTGGAAAAGAAGGTTCGTCTGTCGGAATGTTTAAGCATCCCTGGGGGGTGGCAGTGAATGCCAGGGACGAGATAGCTGTAACTGATAGTTTGAACCAGAGTTCAAGCCTTTGATAGTGATGGGAAATACTTAAGATCTTTTTTTCGGGAAGGTAAGAAAGTGGGCGAATTTAAGGATCCAGCGGGAATAACTTTTCATAAAAATGGAAATATTTTCGTAGTAGACCAGAGTAACCATAGGATCCAGATTTTCAGTGGGAAGGGTGAATACGTGGGTATGTTTGGTGGAAAAGGAAGCCTTGATAGTCAGCTTTCGGATCCTTGAGGTTTATCTGTAGACAGAGATGGAAATATCATTGTTGCTGATACAGGCAACAAACTGATTAAGATCTTTTCTCCTGATGGCAAGTTTCTAACGAAGATAGGTGGGCAGGGTTCTTTTACTTTTCCTATCCACTGTGTTCAGTGTGATAGATATCTCATAGTGTCAGACCGAGACGAACATTGTCTTGAAGTTTACGACAGGAATGGAAACTTTCAGTACAAGTTTGGAAAGCAGGGTGGAGGGGACGGAGAGTTAACTTAGCCCCGTTGTTTGATTAAAAATTTATTTTAACGGGTGGAACGGGTGGGTGGGTGACAAAAACAAATGCGTCTCTTGCAGATGGATGGGATGAATAACTACATCTATTAAGTTGTATTGTCTGAATTAGTTTTTAGGAAAAGAAACCGTTTGTTTGTTTGCTCTACAACTGCGTACATTAATTAGTAGAGTCACTAGCAATTCAAAATAAGAAAGTAATAAAACCACTTTTTTAATTAATTGCTTAATTCTTAATTTAAAGAAACATATCGTTTCTAAAATGATTCCTATATTCTGACATTTAATTATCTTTATGATGTTTTTATAGCAAGTTTGTTTTAGGGATTAGCAGGTTATTGACGGTCAGTCATGTACTGGAAAATATGTAGTATAATGAAAATTGCTTCAATGAACTTACTGAGTCACTATTAGCCTTAAAGTTTGTATTTTCCTTATACTCAATAACAGTATTTGTTAGCTACAGTGCTACAGTTAAACCCCACTTTACGAATGACCGCTTAATACGGACACCTGGAGATGAAGGAAATTGATTTTAGCTCTTAGCTCCAACATCTTCTGTTAACTTGACCAGCTTAAGAGAGACGCCTGGATTATATCAACACTTAGAGTGCTCCCGACGTTGTCTGAGAAAACGGGGTTCGACTTTATCTGTAGGTTAATATATATTTTTAAAGTTTACATCCCTAGCTTTGGTTTATTGGAACTTTAGAGTTAGCTGCTTTAATGGTAAAACGTTTTATAGAAAGAGCTGTTAGCAATGATGAACAATGGTGAATAGCTTTGGACATAAAATAATTGTAAAACACTACGAGATTCATGAGGATCTGAAATCATGGACCCCTGCCGATGTTCTACGGTTGAACCGTAGAACATCGGCAGGGGTCCTAGTTTATTCGACACGTAGCTTAACAGTGGGAATGAAATTCTTTGACGCCTCTTCGCAAGAGACGTGTTAAGAAATCAATTTAATCAGACCGCGATCTGACAACAGAAACACGAACCCGTCAAGTTGATCGAATGAATACAGGCTCAGAAACAAGGGCACAAACAGACATTTTCATTTTTCTCATTTATCTGCGAAGACAAAACACTGAGATTATTCAGCGGATAAATTGAAAAACCGGCCGCTTCAGATGCCGGTAAATGTATTTGTTAATAGAGGACGCTTCTTCGCTGTAAACAAAACAACACGGTGTCCTTGGGCATCGCAGGAATTAAATTCGGTGTTCAATTAATGTTTGATTGGTCAGGAGTGAGTTTTTTTGCAATCGCTTTTTTCCATGCAAAACAACTCGCAAAATATGGCACACGAACCGCTCGAAATAAAGTAAGAACAAGAATTTCAACAGGTATTTTTACCAAGTATAACGGCGTACTATTCTATTCACAAATTTAAACAATAGCCTTTAAATCTGGCCGGAACTCTGGATAGACTGA